>NW_026623493.1:980086-996711 GCF_030028575.1 Malurus melanocephalus | reverse complement strand
ATATATGTTAAATGTATGCCCAGCTTACTGGACTAAGTAAAGGAAGTAGGACTTTCTCTACAAAGAATCACAGATCTTGTTCATTAGCAGACTTATCTGTTTTAAAGTGAGGCAGTGAACACCTCCTAATTTTCAGCATACAGGTATATATGCATGCATATCTGTATTTATGTGACAAATTTTCTTTTGATAGTTCGCCAAATTTTGAAACTGCCCATTTGAGTAGTTTTGACAAATACCATAAAGATTAAAATGTAAAGGAAATTGAAATGTCTAATGTATATTGTTCCATACTGGTTAAGCTCAGCACAGTGAAAAGCCATGAAACCTTATACTGCTATAACACCCACAGAGAAATAAATCTATTTAGAAGTTTCCTGACTGACTCTTAGTATTTAGCAAACCCACTTAAAAGGAGAAATGAGGCTTCCTTTTACAAGCATAGGTGGCTGCACTCATAAGTCTTCCTCCAAAAGCAACTTTCCACCTACCTACCACCATCCATCCTGATCTTGCTGCTTTCTGCTGTCCACTCTATGCAAGAAAAAAACTAAGATGSTAAGTCTCCCAAAGTAAATCAGACTTTTGTAAGAATATATACACATGAAAAAAAAGCATGTTAGATTCACAATCCAACAGTGCACAAGGTTGATGACTATCCTTGAGGTGTTTCAGTCATATAGACCTCATTTTTGAAAAATTTAAACAGATTACATGTCACAGAAAATTTGAGAGCGAGCCCATTTTTTTGATTGCAATATTTTAATTTCTTCTTCCACTTCTAGCAGAAAAATTGATAGTGGCCTGACTGTAACTGAAACACACAACCAGAAGAAAAAAATACCAGGTGATTCTTCTAAGTCTTTACCTGATTTAGAGATAAGCTTTCACATTTGTACAGTRTCCAGACATTATGTTAGGAGAGCCCAAATGTTATTTACACATACAATGCCACACAATAAGTGAACCATGAAAAAGGAATAGAAAGCTCTTATCAGAACTATCGAAACAGGATATGGATCAAAATGAAGCCAGAATAAAAGTAGAGAAGAGTACAGTTATATTAAGAGACACTCAGGAAAGCTCTCATATGYGCTTTAAAGTTTACATGTTATTCCAATTTTCAAAGGGGTCAGTTTGGCTGTTTGTTTACATTCATCTCTCTCTCACTCTCTCTCTGTATATATGTATTTATACATGTCAACATTCCAYCTACTGAAGTTTTATTTCAGATCTRTATTCTTTGCTCACTTGTGTCCTTTATGTAGTTCTACTGTCATATACTGAACAATCTTTCCTGTAATGTATTTCATTATTCTATTAAAYGCACATTTTCTCTTCACATTTTTCAAAGAATACTATAGAGAAATAATTCATTAAAAGAAGTGATTCAAGTTCAAATAAGACCTTTTTTTCAAATACGGCATTAACATTGAAGAGAGGCATCTGGAAGGTCTCCGTGCTTCTGCAGACTGATGTGTACTCCCTACAACAGATCACCATTCCCTAGAGCTCAAAATGTTAATGATGGACAGCAGTTAATTTTTCTTCTCTGGGCAGCTTGTATACATTAGGTATTTTACAAGTATTTCTGCAACTCCTCCATTAAATTATTTGTAGCACAATACAAAATGCATGCATTATTTCTATAACCTGGGTAGCCCAATACTCTCAAAGCTCTAGCTTCATAGTTTTTAGATTGAATAAAAAAAAAAATCTGAGGATAGATCAAATCATTCTTATAATGTTATCATTGACTTTGAGAGCTTACTCAACTTGACAATACTATTTTAGCACGGTTGAAAGAGCAGTAGAAACTCTTTATGGATTACTAATGACAGGATAATTTTTTCCCTCTGATTTTGTTTGCTGAGTTCATATTCAAYACCTCTACCCTCCTTCTGGTAACTCCAAAACTCTTCCTTGACACCATCACAAAGGACAAATATACTCAAAGGCTTTTGGTCTTATTGCCAAACTTATATTTCACGGTTTGTTTTTGGCATCCCAAAAATGTTCTTGTACATTCTTAATGATTTTACCATGGTGGCCAACAACAAAACAACAAAACCAGTTCCTCAAATCCAACCCACAATATCCTGCATTAACCATAAATCTAGCCAAATACCTAGCACAGTAATGATTGTTACTGTTCAAAAGGCACTCTTGGCAAATTTCCACAGCTCCAAGGAAAAAAGTTACTCTGCTGATTTTTATTTATTTATAGAGTCAAAAATAAGTGCAGAAATCGTAGAATCTGCAGTTATTTTTATTCCCCTCAGTAGGAGGATTTTGCTTTAGTAGGAGGTAAATTGCTCTCTGTTTACACTGTCTGTAATAAAAGCCTGCAGTTGAGCAGTCTTGTCCTCACGCTGCAATTACAAGGCGAGGCCTTTGGGGCTGTGCTCGGAGGCTCTGCGGGCCTCAGTTGGCCTTTTGGCCACACTTTGATCGCCCCTCACTTTTGTAAAATCATATATCACACATCTTCAAATCTCCAGATGGGTCAAAGTGTGGGAAAATTATATAATAATCAAGACTGCGCCCACAGACTTTGCAGATAATTAGTTTTTGCAGACCATTATCTATAAGCCTACAGACTAGGGGCTCTCATTCAGCAGAGTATTTAGACAAATGTTAAAATATTTATTCTTAATAAACAGAAACAGGCACTAACTTCAGGCATATGGAGAAGTGACTGATTGGTTACAACTGCACTTAGTCATACATCAAAAGACTTCACTGTATTAAGACCTTGATTTGGAAAGTATTTTATATGAATTTATACAGAACTGGAACACCAAGAATAGAGTGACATGCTTTTACAGCTGCAGTTGCACAGAAGCTACCCAATTGTGCATATTAYCTCATTAAAATTGTTGGGTGAGTTTAATTAATTTTATTTTACTTTACTTTAATGCTTTAAGAGCTATTTAAAGTATAAAAACCCAAGAGCGTTTCACTGCACGCTCGATTCCACTAGAGGTCAGCCTGCAACAGAACCCCAAGCAAACACGGGAACTGCTGCACACGGCGAGCACTGACATTATTTTCTTTCTCTATTTTATCTATTAGAAAGATTTCAGAGCCATAACTTAGATCTCTCACTAAAATGGAGCAACAGGAAGATATAATGGTGCATTTCATTTATGAATGACCTGTAATAAATTACTATGAAGTATTCCAGGTGCCAAACGAGAGAATGCTTTGTCTGCACATGAACTATATTTCACATACTTTAATTTGGCTGACACATAAAACTCATTTGACATTTTGCAGGTATTTCTTTGAAAGGATATTTGGTTCTTGTTGAGCGTTAAGGTATGGAGGTGGGGTAACCTGGGTAACAGAAGGTCATTTCCGAGCAGATTGTTGTCCAAGATCAGCTCTTCCAAGTAACTGAATGTTTTCAGTCCTTCTAGTGACCTGCAAACGACAAAGGCAACAGGAAAAATGATACTCCACTAAATCAGGGAGGCCATTATGAGCTGAAATAAATATTTTAACCTTCCCTTTCAGGAGTGGGAATAGTTTTGGTTTGGGCCTGTCAGAAGAGTGAATGACAAGCATTAGTGGCAAGGGGAGTGCTGGCACTGCAACACATCCTTCACATGCTGGCAGGATGAAGGATGCGGGTCACTTAGTGAGTAGCCAGGATCCAAAACAAAAGGCTTCAGATATGGGGCCTGCAGGATGAATTTGTCAATGTCTTGTGCCTTCAGGCACCCAGCCTCGCCTGACCCTAACCTCCATTCCCAAGATAAATAACTCTGTCACAGTTCACCTTCATTCCCTGGACACAAATTTAAGTTGTCATCCATCATTTCTGCCAAGAAATATCATACCCTGCTAACAATAATAAATACAACTTCAAGTATCGTTTCTTAGTAGTTACCTTACATTCAATAATAGGAAATGTAGAAGGGATTTCCACCCCCCTTTTTTATTATCCTCTTAATTAGCTTCTTGAGCTCCTGCAAACAAAATAAAATGTTCTCTGCAAAATAAAATGCAGAATTACAYCAGACAGAAAAGTCATTTGCTTTCTTCTCAGAACTTAGTGTCCCACTGGCAAACCACAGGTCAGACTGCAGGGTGCAGCTTTGAAAAGGAGCATTTGACAACATGATAGTGAAGATAATGACTTGTAAATAAACAAGGTTCTGGAAGTATTCATTCTTCTCATAGCAAAGTACAAGGAGAAAAAAAAAAAAACCCTAAAAAAAAAACCCTAAAAAAGAGCAGTTCAGTACCTTGTTAAGGCATCTATTCCAAGCTTGATTCTTAATGCTTGCACATTCCAATAATAAAAAAAACCCCACACATTAATCAACTAGGACACCCGATATACAAGCATACGCACAGACACGCATTCACAGCTCATTCACCTACCAGACACCTAAAGATATGCTGAGATTGCATGACTTGACAGCTGATCTACTGTGCCTACCAGTGGGAAGATCATCACTGCATCTCCTGGCTGCTTTGTAAAATGTGATGAATAAGGGGGATGCAGGTTATACTATTTATTCAGTTTCCAATGACATTTATACTGAGTGGATTTTCTCACCCTCCCCCCAGTTTTTGGCAAAGATCAAAGTACAGCCAATATCCCTGTYAGAAAGTTCCACAGATACTGGAGGAAAACACAAGTATTATTAGGAAAGACAATTTAACATTCATCTGTGCAACAAAAACAAGACACAGCTTTTGTAGCCAGAACTTACTGACCACTTACAGRTCACACTTAGACAGTTCAAGCAACCAAAAGAAATCAAGTGTGTGACCTTAAAACTGGGTACTGCAGCTAAACTAYGAATATTCAAGTAACATTTGTGCAACACCAAAATGGGTGTGCAGTCCAAGGACTCCAAAGCCTCTTGACTCGAAAGGGTGGTACAACCATTATTAATACCATTTCGATGCTGGGCAGCCAGACCTGAAGAAAATTTGCCATGCCTATAYCCTATGGCATTTCTGTATCCTTACAGTGCATTGATACTATAATTCCTGAAGCTGAAAAAATGAAGGCCTCTATTACAAATATTTTACTGAAACAATCACCACAGTAACAGTCACACATTTTGCACTTGCCTTCAGCCAGCAGTTTTGGGAAAAAAAAACTCGATTCAGCCTACATTAACTGTTCACCATCAAGAGSTGTGCTAGCATGCTGCATTGAGCTAGCTATTTCAGCAAAAGGTCACAACAGACCTGGTTTTGCCAAAGTCAAGATTTGAGCAGAAAGCAACAAACATCTCAGACAGTGCTTTCCCCCAAGTACCTTTAAAAGGCAAAAAACCCAGAGGAAGTAGCAGTGAGTTTATCAAGCTGTTAGGAGTTTTCATTTCAGTTTGACAAACCTCGTTTAGCAAATTCCCCTTAAATACTCTTTATTGTATAAATAGTGGATTATTTCCAAACCTCACATTTCAATGTATGACTTTGACTTGCCAAAAGAGTTCAGAGAAGGCCACCTCCTTGTCAGCACCACAGAGCCTCATGGGATGTTAATARTTCCTTTGTGAAAAAACACTGCTTGGGCTCTGGTCAGTGTCAGCATCAAAATACACATTGTTCCTGAGTTATGTTATGCAAATATAATACTCTTATCATGAGAATCAGCAAATGGTTGGCAACTGGCAAGGAGAAGAAAGCGCACATCCAAAACTGCTGCAGGGGAGGCATAAAACAAAATGACAAGCCATGAAGTGGGACAAAAGGCCTTGAAACACTAGAGGGAGTTGCCTATTGAAACAGTCTTTCTTTCACAAGCCCGGGCTGAACACAAGGGTACTAGTTTCAGAGATAGGCAGGGAAAATTGTGCACAAATCTCCTTACACCTGTCTGGTTTTGATAATTTTTGCCATGTAATGTTATTAGCTGCTCAGTTAAAAAGGAGCCATGTTACACAGGGGGTTGCTTATAATTGCTGTTTTCATGTCATCAGAGCAGTGTGCACTTGGTGATTTAATCACCTAAATTCAGAGTCCAGGGAGATGGGAGGGGTTGCTTCAGTACAGAGAGAGGGTGTAGCCTTTAATATAAAATTACAGCAAATTACAAATTTACAAAGTATGCTATTTTGCTACTCATGGATCTTTTTTTTCATCTTAAACAAGAAAAAAAACAAAACAGGACCAAAACAAAAATGGCAAGATGTGGCAAAGAACCAAAAAAAAAAAAGGAAAAAACACGTTTGCTATTGTTCAGTGATACTGCCTACTAAATTCTATGCAATAGTCTCTGCCATCATAACATATCAGGAAATACTGCACAGCAGTTTACTCCAAAATGTAAAAGTTTTAAGTACAATCCACACAATTTATTTTATGGAGCAAACTCCAACAAGTCYTATAACTTCTATAAGCCTCAATTTCCCATCTGCAGATGGGGTATAAGAAAGGATTGCAATTGTAAATGGATACGTAGAAAGCATTTTTGGGAAGCTGAGACATAAATGAGTACAAAATACTGTCATTTTTATTTTTAATGAGGTTGAGAAAGTAATATTAATGTAGTCCAAGTATTTCCTTATGAGCCCATTACAAAAGAGGAGAGGAATGCTTATGTATACACAGCATAGGAAGAAGGGCACAAGCAACCTAAGAGACGAGTATAAAAAGAGGCAAATCCTCTAAGAAAGAGAACCAGTCTAAAATTAAATTTGTGCTCTTTTCTCACAGTCTACAGCATAAAGTCTCCCCATATTAGAATATTTCAAAAAATGCACAATCTCACCACAACAGCGCAACCAGCACTGAAGTGCTTGTGCTAAGTAGCTGCTTCCCTTGCTTTCCAAAGGCTAATAAACACCACTAAGGTGGATTGCAGGTTGCCTGTCCCTGCTCTAATGTCATGAAAGCTGCCCATTATCTCACCCACAGGTACCGTCTCAGTTACCTCATTGCAGGGCTCACACTCTGCTCCCAGAGGAGAGCAAGTGTTGCCAAGAGATTTCCATTGCAATTTTCAAAGTCACATCAAACCGACAAAACATCACAACGTATTCAGTGCCGCCTCATTCAAACGGAAAAAACTTTAAGTTTCCACTGTAATTAACCCTATCCTCGTTAAGATAATTATGATCAAGCTCCCTGTCACAGCTAATATCACAGCATCATTGCCTATGGCTCACGCTTTGCCCTCATTAGCTTACAAAAACACTGCGCTAAACAGGAAACTGACTCCCTGCGCAAAACGACTTAAGATGTTCTGTAAGCAGACAGTAAATAATCCTTTTGAATATAAAGGTCTCAGAAATGTCATTTTATCCAAGTCCTTTGGCTAATCAGCATGATTTCTTCCAGCTTTGTTTTCCATAATTCATTCATGGTTTGTAACAAAGTTTTAAGCATAAAGGAATGTCATGGCAGAGATTTTTTTTTGTACATATGTGTATGCATGGTAATTGTCAATTACACTATTTCATGTGATCCCTCTGGCCAGACAGGGATTTGGTTACAATGAAAGTACAGAGCAACTCTTCATTTTGGTAGTATTTGACACTGAAAACATGAGATTTTATAAATGAAAAAAAGCAGAAGTGTCTCAAGCAATAGACAAAACTTGGTACTCTGCAGTTGTCCTTGTTCAGAAGAACCGGCTGCTCAGAACCAGATGCTAAAAAAGAAGAGGTCCTTACATTTTATCCCACCCCTTCATTAATAAGACAGCTGCCTCATATCTAATTGACTTTTTCCTCCTGTTTAACAGGAAAAGAGAGAGCAGTTAACAATATGTAAATGAGAGAGTTTGGGTTTAGCCTTGAAATTGATTTGCATTTTGTTGACAAGAGATAGCCATTAGCAGAAGTTAAAGATGGAGCTGTTACAAAACAAGAGCTTTTTAAAATACCTTTTTTTCCTTGCCTTTAATGTTTTAATAGATTACAGGAGAGCAGAATCAACATGAGAACCTTAGTACTAGATAATTTCAGTATTTAAATAGAAATGCAAATTCTGTTTCTCCAGCACCTGGCAGCCAAGGAGTATAAAGTATTTTTTTTTTTTTTTGGTAAAACTTTAATGAATTACTTTTCAAAAACCTGCTGAGCTTAAAATTCCATTTTGTAGTAAAGCAGAGAGAGGTTAAGTGACTAACGGAAGTTGACCTCCAGCAATTTTCTAAGAGACAAGAAATAACACCCAGAACTCCTTACTTCCAGTCTTTTGACTCAACCTCACCAAAACAAAATAAAATAAAAAAATAGGAGAGATAGACAGATAGACAGATAGATAGATAGACAGACAGATAGATAGACAGACAGACAGACAGATAGATAGATAGATAAAATACATCAGGTGGGCAAAATACAAGTAAAGCATCAAAAATTTACCTCTACATTATTCAAGAATAAAAGATTTTTTTTTTGCATTCTACTACGTGATTTTACAGTTTTCTGCATGATAATAGAACATAAAAGACAACAGAAYACAGTATTTAATGGACAGCTCTGACTTGTCTTGTGGATCTAGGCAGAACACCAAAAAAAGAAAAACATCCCAGTGAAATTAAAGAACCTCCAAAATCTGAAAAGCAATAAATGCTTTGTTTTGGTTGATACCAGAGGAAATGTTAGTATTTTTCAGGTTATTTAGCATTTTGCATGACTTCCATCTTTCTGTTGGTAGACGGAAAATATCTGGAAGCAGCTATGAAAACTCAGAATCTTCATCTAGTTTTTTTTTTTTTATAGTCTTATTTTGAGTCTCACACAGCAAAATCCATTGCTTAAAAAAAGAAGCCCAAACTTCTAAACCTTTAGAAGCCACCACCRCAAAACCTCAAAGAAAACTGTAACAAAAATAGAGTCAATAAACAGACGAAAAAAGATGAGGCCTCCTGGATTCCCTCAACTATTAAGTTCACAACATTTCAGACACATTCCTACCAATAATAAAATAGAAATGCAGATATTTCTAGAGAGAGGGAACTTGCTCTTAAGCAGTAGTTCTTCAGATGATGGCATTGTCTGAAGAGCAACAATGCAGATTTATCTCATCCATCTCTAGAAACCCAGTTACCTATAACTCCTGACAGGCAGCAAGAAAAATGGGCATCTGAGGCTCAGTGGAGCACTTATGTTTGGGAGAGATGGACACAGCCTATTTGTCCAAAATCTTGCAATGAAATTAAAAGAAACTACAACATTAAGGTAAAAGAATCTGCAAGGGYTGTGTCCCATAGGAGTGGATTATTTACCTGGTGAAATAAAGTACAAATCCCAATTACAGCTTTCAGCAGCTGACACAAACATATTACAGTCAACCATCCAGCCATTCAACCACCATTCTCTCCCACCAAGACTACTGAAATTTTTAAAAAAACAACAAACCACAGACAGTAACAACAACCAAAACACAAAAAACTCTCAATAAAGCAAACAACCAGAACAATCGAGCAAAAGAGATAAATTAGCAATCAGACTGACTCTGGTGGGGTTCAATTTCTTTTCTAATTGACCTCTTAAAGACTCAGATTTCACTAYGTGTATTTAATGCACCTCCCAGTGATACAGCTCAAGCTTTATCCTTCATTTTAGGCTTCTTTTTGCTTAAAGTTCTAGATTACATCTTTCAGATTAAACATGAGATTTTATACTGTATTACTGTTACAAATTTGTTTAAATGTAAATAAAATGACACTCCSTGTACTATAGCTTGTGGCAAGGCAGTTTTCATATAAGCCATACAAAATATTKCAAAATAATACAAAATGGATGAGAAAATGAGTTCTTAGTCATTGAACAAGTACCATATTAGAAAAAGCAGTTTGCAAAACAGTGCAAAAAATTACCAAGCAGAGAGAAAGTGACTATGTATTCACAGCCTATCAAAGAGCATTCTGGAAAAAACACCACTTATAGTTTAATTATGAATCACCTCCCTAATATTCCTACCTAGGGACTTAAAAGTCATTCTGCTAAAAATTCTTGAAAGCCTTTGTTGAAGGATTTAAAGAAAAACTTGGATGCAAAACTCTTGCTTTATTGCTTTAGTTGTCTTTTCCCCAATCTTAACATGGAACTCAGTCCTAATAAAAGAAGTGGCATTAAAAAAAAAAAAAGAAAGAAAAGAAACATTGCCACTTCCTGAAATTGAAAGAATTCAATGAAGTATTAGTGATTAGAAATAGCAAAAGAACATGCTATGGTTTACAAAATCTAACCCTACCTGTTTAAAAAAAAGCAAACAAAGAAAACCCACAATGAGCTAAAACCCTGTAATGTGTTTATTCCTAAAAGCTCCTCTCAGCTCCATGTGCCAAGTGAAGAACCTATTTATAAACCCCTTAAAAACCAGTATTATAATGGAAATATGAGCAAATTCAAGTGCAAAGGGAGTGCCATAATGAAAGCTTTACTGTATCTTGGATCAATCTGTCACTCTGCAATTCAGATAGTAACTTGACCCCTCCCCTTTTTCCACAGAGAGCGGGGGAGCAGAGTGAGGAGAGCAAAGCCCATTTTGACTACCAGAGTTCAGTGGGAAGGGGGAAAAGAAAAGTAATTTTTCTCCCATCTTCCACAACAACCAAGGCTGAGGATTGACAAGCAAATTGACGCGCTGCTCAGAGGGCAAAAGATAAATGTTTGATGAATTGGCCATTGCTGGAGGAGTGATGGGCTTCATATGTGCATAATGGACTAGCTGCCGTTCAATTCAGATTGCCTGCCAAGATAAGAAACCATAATGAATGGACCAAGCACAGCCTGTGCCATAAGAATGTATAATCTGACTAGTTTTAATAAACTTAATAAAAAAGATGAAGCAGAGAGAGGCAAGGGGACTGGCCTTTGTGACCAGCTATAAGAGGTGAGAACGACTAATAGACTGCTCAAGCATGATAGCAGAGAATTGTTAATGGACATAATATTGAATCCCTCAATGTAAAAAAATATCTTTAGAACAACTTAAAGACAGGGATCTACACAGGTATATTCACAGTCACTGTAGTACTTGTTAATCAGCATGTGACTGCCTTTTTTTGTTATTTCCTTCTGCCACCTACCCTGCTTTGTCCCSATACCCTCCTTTGTCCCTTCTTCATGGTACCTTAGCCTGTACGCAGATCCACACCATACACCAACAGTTTTTAGCAACAGCTCCTCAGAATGAAAATAATCCTATAACAGTAACGAGACAGAATTCAGGCTCAATTTCCAATAGAAAGGTTTTGGTCACACAACTGCATCACTAACTTTCACTGCAAGCAGAGAAACATCTTCAACCATCCTAGGTGTTCACACTTGCTATAACTCCATTAGTTTTTGCCAACTATGTTTCCACCAAAGATGAGCACAGTTACAGCAAAAAAGTTTCCAAAACCTTTCCATCACATACAAGACTGTTACCAGCAACAGCCATTTTGGTCTGGGATTTGCTGTGTTGGATATTGTTCCCCCTCTGATCTTATCCAGCACCCATCAGCACTATGAAAAGACATTAAAAACAAAATAAAACTCTCTGAGTATTTCACTGTACACGGGTATATAACAGTCTGGTAATGACCACCACTTCCATGGTGAGTAGTAAATACACACAGGGCCATTTTTGCTTTTCCTGTCTCATTATTTAGCCACATGAATAACATTGTCTCTCTCTCTGAAGTTTACCAGACATTGAGTCTTGAATTTTGGAAAAATGCTAAAGGAGTCAAGAAGAGAAAAACCAGCTCTGACTTTTAAAGTAGTGGGATTATACCAACAATTTCTTTCTTAAGAATCAAAGGGTGAGAACACACCCTTGTGTATGCACATAACACACAGCACTAGGCCAGGCAGAACTGTTTTATTCTCTAGGTAGGAAAAAAAAAAAAGAAAATGAAAAAGAAGAGGATTGCAGAAATATTCTCTTGATTGAGGAAAGCTAAAACACATATTGTACACTACAACAGCGTTTTTATGCATGTTTGCTCTCTTAYTTTTGCTTATTTCCTCTGATGATGAAAAAAAAATAAGGAAACAAAGTAGTCTGCTTGGGGAGGTATTGYGATTACCATCCCCTTGATGTCAGTTACGTAGCCCATGTCATAATTTAAACAGAAATTATTATATGCAAGACAGACATCTGGTATTTCAGTATAAATTTTACCCAACTGCAAGAGGAAAGTAACTCATTATCAAGCAGCTCAGAAAGGCTCACACTACTGAAGGAAATAAAGTTTTACGACAAGAGGGTCTCTCCTCTCTCTCCCTGTGAGTGAGAAAGTGAGTGCAAGAATAAGACAGAAAGGGAAGGCTCAGGAGTGCTGGGTGAATTATAGACTGCCTCTCAAGATTCACAGCTCTTCGTGGTAGGAGGTTAATATTCTCACATGTCATTAGGTCTGCTGGCTCTACTGATGGCTCATTGAATCAGGCAGCAAATTATTTCCTCATGCTGCAGAGGACACCACACTTCAAAGGGAAGGAGCCAGGGTCAAGACGGCTCTCCAGTTCGATTAATGAGTTGGGATCAGCAGAGGTTGCCTGTAGGTAAGAATGTGACTGAAGCTTTTGACAAAGCTGACTTTTTGAACAGGACTTGACCCAGGCCCCTTACTCCCCTCCCCACCAAATCTTATTTCCAACATTTGCCTCTGACTGACCTGCTCAGGCCTGTTGGGATAGTTTTGACCTCCTCAGTCTTTGTTACCAGACAYAGGAGCTGTCTGCCTATATTTGATGTGTCTCTCCCCAAAGGCCACATCAGCTTATCCAGGCTCATCAGAATACTTCAGAACACTACAGCAAAATAAGATTCATATCCAATTTTTAATGTTTTAGTAAAATTTGTAGAGAAGGGGGAAAAAGGAGAAGACKACTAAAAGGTATTTTCCCTTTCAGTAATATTAAGGAAGATTTCTGAATGCTGCTAAATGCAGATAAGGAAAACATAAAGATTATTAGAAGCATATGACTTAGATACTCAAATGATGGAAAAGCAGAAAATGTACTGCTTACATGGTTTTGCTAAGAATATTCCTATCAAATAATGCATTATAAAGAATACTCCTCTTAAAAAGTTTTTATTTTTATTGCCATAGTAGATTAGAGACAATTAAAACTTAATGGYCACTGCATTCATCTCTTTCTAAACACTCAGTCTGATGTCTCTGAAATATTTGAATGCATATTTAAATAGATTTAATAAAGTTCTGAAATGAGATTAATTGCATTAATGGTTCTTTTTAATAAGCTCCACTTTACTGTGCCCTTTCTCAAACAAATATGAGTAACTGAATCAACATATAAACCACTGTTGGTGAGCTTCCAAAAATCATATATCTTCTGATGATTGAAATGAAAGAGTTTCCTCAATTACATCAGCAAAGTTGTTCACACATGCTTCTCATTTGTTATATATTTAAAAATTTTGTTCAAGAAAAATTTACACCTTTATCTTTCTGGAGCAAGGATCTAGGCTATTCTTCAATATTTCTTTCCATCACAGTATAGCATTTAATATTCTCTTCCTAAACATTTTGCTCATCAGTATCCTTAATGTTCAAGTCCTTAGTACCTTAAAAAGGTAACTTYAGGTGCATTACTAACAATTCATGAAATTTAACTTTTAATGTGCAGTTTGAAAATCTTYCAATGATGTCTAAGTGCAAGGCAAATTTCCCCCTTACTCATCCATGTTTCTTCTGCACTCAAACCATTATTTGTAAATGATTTTCTTACAATAGCATGCATTTTAGTCTCAAATGCCAGCAAACAGATTATTAGAACTATAAAACTCAGGCAAGAAGCATACAAGGTCTATGCATGACTGAGCCAATTAAGAACTGGTATCCTTCCAAGGAGACTCCCTAACTGCTAGACAGCACATCTTCCACATGGATGTGCTTTACTCTGAAGTGCAAGTACACACAAGCAAGAGACAGCTTTTTCTTTTGCTTATGCCTGCACAATCTCCAGTGAGTTGTGCATTATGCAAGTGGAAGTTTGCAACACCAGGAAGGCTGTTAGAGGGGAAACACTTCTTTTATGGGCTTGTTTAAACAAAGTAACTGTGTTACTGGGTCTGTCATCATCGGTGTTCACATTATATCCTGTTTGGTCTGTTTCTAGAAAGTCAACAGCACAGCACAGATCATCTGCGAGGTGTGGGCTGGTGTCTTGTGTAACACTTAGCAAGRTAGGAATGCCATGGAGAAGGAAAGTCCAGCTGGAGTGGGATGTGGTGGCCAGTGTGACACTGGRAGAAGGAAGAAAGAGTGTTCAGGGAAAGGAGGGACCATTCAGCTGACAGAAAACAGAGAATCACCWACAGTTTCCAAACATGATCACCAAAGTGTCTGTAGCACTAAATCAGAAATGACGGTGGGACTGAGAAGATCAGTTGCTAAGAGACATGGGCCTGAAGGGGCACCTGCTGGAATTCAAGCCAGGAATCCWAGAGAAGATKGTTTCAACAAGGGGAAAGCTGACCYGCTACGTATATGCAAAAAMCAAATTTTGTATTTGTCCTTGTTTCCATTCATAAAATGAAAAGCCTTCAGTTGAGACTTACCAGAGTTTTGTTTTCCTTTCAGGCATATGTGGTGTTTGAAGAGAATGTAGTACCAATTACCACAGTACAATGTTTCTCAAGAGGCAAAAAAATCTAAATAAAGACAAAAAGAACAAGAAGTCCTATACCTAACTCAAGATGAATTAGAAGGTCCAGCTGCAATGAGTACTGCTTTATACCAGCTTGGATATAGTCCACCTGGGAAACTGTCAGGGCAATTACAGAGTTTGGGAAGGAACTTGTAAACTCATAAATCACTCCTGCAAAGAGCAGAAAGCAAGGAAACACCCCATGACTTTTGGGAATTGTTACCACACACCACACTCAGTCAAGCACTTTTGCAAGAGAACTGCTCAGTACTAATTTTTGAACAACATTTTTGTGCTACTGGGCCTTATGGCAATCCTGCAAAAATTTAGATATGTAAGCTCAAATTCAGAGATAAGTATGTTCTTGTATCTTTTTGATTTTCAAAATACTTTCATATAATCTGTTCRTTCAATCTTGTAGTCAAACTGGGGGGTTTTGCATTTCAATTCAAGTCTTGCAACATGCTTTAAATATGTTTACATAAGTAACTGCTTGCATAAGTAAACAATAAGTGCATGGTCAAAACAAAGAAAGTTATTMGTTTACTGCAATGTTCATTTTGGTTATTTTTCCCATTGCTCATACTATGGAAAACAATGAGTGATATTAACACATTGCCTCAGCAATAAAAGAATAGAGTATTTATAAAAGCAAAGCATTCGCTCAAAACAAGAATTCAGACTCTAAAATCACAAATATTATCTCACTGAAATGCGAGATAATAAAATTTCCCAGAAATGTACATGGTAGACAACACATATATTTCTTCCAATTCATACATGATGGACAAAAAAATTTAAAAAAARGGGAAATACATACAACAAAAAATGCTGCACAGTGCCCTCCATTAGCATTTTCAGTTTCTACAGTTCAAGTCTATTAAAAATTGAACCATATAAACACTGGCAGGAAAAGATAGCAGCTAACAGTCTTACAGTCCAAGGAGATGGACTATGGAATTTATGACAGGCTTTTTTTTTTGTTGGTTCCCCTCTCTTCAATTCATGGAATTAGTAAGATGGTCTAAAATATGACTGGGAAATTACAGTCCAGCATAAATCCCACCCTAAAAAATGCAACAGCTGTGGATTTGATAGTTCTAGGGATGAAAATGATGATGATGATTAATTACCAAAACACAGATGGCATCAATGCACTCTTAGWTGGTCACTGTGCCCATATATACTCAAAGGTTCATCGCACCAGAGAGCAATACAAGAAGTCCCAGGATCACGTGAAAGTAAAGGGACTGCCCCAACATCTCCTGGAGAAACAGAAATCCACCTTAGGTCCTTCTGAGCAGCTCCACAAGGAGAGCCACCTGCCACAATGGAGATGGAGCACCCTGACAGAAAGAGCCAGCCCCAAAAAAGCCAGGCGGGCATCACTCCCCTGCTCTGCTCAGGACAGAGACTCAGCTCTCAGCCCAGGTGTTTTTCCATGCCCTGGGAGGAGATTCAATACAAGCTTCTCCAAAGCATTCTTTAAGGCAACAGACATTCCACAGGTTAGGAAAAGCTAAGCAAAAGTAAGACAGCACTGAACTTTGACACTGGGTTTTCACGGAACCAGAAATTACACTAATGATGGAAAAGACCTCCAAGATTGGCAAGTGCTACCTTTGAAAAGGTTGTTTCATGTTTTACTGTCATGCCAATACATACAGAACTTACTGAGGGACCAAAAGACTTCCTTTAAAACAATCTGACATGAACGCTGCTTTCAACCATGTCATCATGAAATCATACACCACAAAAGCCTGATGCTGAAGTCATTTAACATAATTTAAATATTTTAAAAATCAGTATGAAACTTCATAAAGTACATAGTTCAAAGTTYTTTTCAGGCTTTAATTTGCTGAATAAATAAAGTTTTAATAGAGACTAGAGGCCTGGCTGTTCGTGTTGCCACTGCCGCAAATTTTTTGTCCAATTACCTGTAAAGACAAAACCACGAGTGGCCACAACTGACTGTGCTTGAATACACAGAGCACAAGAAATGTAATCTTTGGTAAAAGTCTAATAAAAAAAAAA
>NW_026623493.1:946064-978758 GCF_030028575.1 Malurus melanocephalus | reverse complement strand
TCCCCCATCCGTTCCTCTCCTTTCCACTTTCTTCCCAAATGTGAATGATTTATACACGTTTGTTACTTATTAAAAAAAAAAAAAAAATGAAAAAAAAAAAATATAGTACCGCCCTGAAAGATTTTGAAAGCCCAGAAAGTCTGAAGAAGTTTTGGCTACTACAATTAAGAAATGTGTCCTGCTACAGGCAAAATGATGGCTACAAATATAATTAATGACATTAAAACACGTTTTTATAGTACATCCAAAGTACTAATGAAATTCTAGGATTAAAAAAATTAAAAGCTGCAGCAAAAAAAATGAACAATACTTTGCATTGAGAAAGAGCTGTGTTTTGAATTTACAGGTTTTCAAATGATTGTTCAATCGACACAGGCTCTATATGGATCATTTTTCTTTATGAAAACCTGGAAGCTTTATGCCTGCTGTGATAAAAATAAATTACACTTCATGCAGCAAAAGTGCTATTCAGAAAAGAGGACAGTTCTCAGGCTCTTAAAGTTCTCACTTCCTATTGAAAATGACAGCAGCTCTCTCTCATGCTGTAGTATCTCTGGCACAATAGATCAGAAATCATACACAGAGCCACGAGATGCTGTGTAACTTATCATTACACACGCAGGGGTCCATTCTCCTCTCGTGATGCAGGCACGGGGCTCCTGCTGCCTCTAATGGGAGCTGCACGTGCACATCAAGGGCACAAACAAACTCGCAGAGCATCCACTTTTCCAACCCCAGCTAAGTCAGAAAAGTTTTAAATGGCCAGAAAAAAAGAGTCAATAAATTGTCTCCTGATCATGCCCGTTCTTCTGCTTTATTTTCACAACTATTCTACTGGAGTAGTAATTTCTTTTTGTGCAACTTTCCTCGAGAGGATTTAAAAGCATTACAATCTCATCAGTTCAGCTATATCATGCCCCTGTGAAGTAAGTTTTATCTGACATGTCTTGCCCAAGGTCATATGGAAATTATATGGCAGGGCCAGGAATTGCACTTTTCAGTATCCCAGTAGTTCCCTGCTTTAACCAGCAGGCCATACTCCTCCTCTATGCATGCACAACAGCCAACAGCAAGCAAGAGACTGGACCAGCCATGCCGTGATGAAAAGGTTGGGATTAGCTATTGGATTAGCCATTCAGATGAAAAAAGCCTTTGCGTAAACTCAAGTCTCAAATAATTTTTAAAGGATTGAAAATGCTAAAATTAAAAAAAATTGGAATTTGGGATCAGAGCATGRAGGAAAAGATAATCTTATAAAAAAGGTGAATACATATGTATGCATCTTTCCATATCCAAGATGAACATTTAACATCGTCAAAGAGAAAGTGATATTAATGTAACATGAATGAAGCAATCTGCCATATTCTCTCCTATTACTGAAATGGTATGTGACTTTAAGGTAAAAATCAACATTAACAACACACCCTCTAGAGAGTCCTTGGGTCTTCCATCTTATGAGATCCAAACAGTGTGAGGAAAGAAATGTTACTGAAAATCAAACACACAAAAMCCCCAAACCTTCTGCAGGGAAAAGACAGCTACAGAGTCTATATGGAAAGAGGGTGCCTGATATGTAGAGCACCTATTAGCAAATATCTTTCACCACAATGTGCAAATGAATTAGGCTTACTTTGAAATGATAAACTCCCAATTTATTGTGTTTCTTCTTTCATTTGGCCTTTTCTTGTTTATTTCTAGCTTTGCACGTACAAGCTGTGATCCTATTCATCAGAGATACTTTCTTTAAAATAAACAGCCAAAACTGTCTCATGAACCAAAAATTAGAGATGAAACTTCAGGGAGAAGAAAATCCATAATCATGAAGCTCATAATAAAATTACATGCTGGCAGCACAGTAGGCAAAGTTAACACACATATTATAGCAAAAGTAGGAAAACGAGTGTCATGTTTAATGCTTCAGAGACTGCACAAATGAAGCCATYTCAATATTTACTGAGGAGATCAAAAAGCAAAATGAAAATATTGGATAGGGTTTTTTTTTTTGTGAGCAAAATTGTCTTGGCTACGTTTCAGGYTTCTTAGCTATCTTGAGATCTAAACCAGTCCTTGGCTATCAGAAAAGCAGCGAAAAGGGACAAAAAAGTCCACATCTTCCCTAGGTATTCAGCTGTGCCACTTTCCAGACTGCAAACAGTTGCTGTTGCCTTAGGGTTTCATTATTCATCTACTACAGGATGCAAGGACCACGAGCAGCTGGCCTTTTAGCATGGAGGAGGAAGGGAGGGAAAGCCCTCCCATGAAAGGATATCTGACTACTTTTGGGTACTTATATTAAATCGTTAATATTTATTGAGGTGGGGAGTGAGGGGAGAATATATTAGATATGCTATACCATCTTTCCCCTCCTTCTCTCCCAACCCCAAAGGGTAAAAAAATACATCAATAACCTTCAAATCTGCCCTGCTCTCCCAGTAGAGYGTGCATKCATTGAAAACCAGTAAAGAAACATTTCAATTTGAAGTTTCCAAGAGGTAATTATAAACAAGAGAAAGAGAAAAATATTTTCAAAATTATGAAAAATACCTTGACAGTGACTCCCTTAGACTCACATTTAGCCCTTGAAAAATATTCTGCCAAAGGGTGCATTTTGACAGGGAAAAGATGAAGAGTGGAGAGAAGAGGCAGCAGTCTGTCATAATTGATGACACTGCAATGCAAGCTGAAGTCAAGACTGAATATTTACAAAATTCATTCAGGGTGAGATTTTTAAAAGGGGGAAAAAAAGCCAACAGCAGACACAGATGGACCCAACATTTTGAAAACATACTGGGACTGCAGCAGACAGTTCAACACAGTCAACATAACCACATCACACATGCAAAACAATTCAAGGGTCATTTTCATAATTCAGCAMAGTATGAGATTCAATATAAAATGCAAAGATTTGAAGAAATAGCTTTTTCTGCAAGAATCTGTATGTGATTGTTTGTATATATATATTTTTAACTAATTTTGGAATGACACGACTGAGTTGGTCCTTTTGGCCTTAATAGGATACAAATGTTAGAAATTTTCACCCCAAATTACTCGTTTAAGCTGAGCTCAGACCACCAAATTGCAATGTTAGAGTGAAATAGTAATTAAACCAATCTGAACCAAGACAGCCACATTATGTTCCCATTCTTCACTTTTCCAGTTTGTCCTCAGCTCCTCCTCCCTTCAGCCACACCCCAACTCTCCTGCAACCCCATGGTTAAGCAGCTCAGGGATATGATCCAGTTGAAATGGAGCTGGAAGGGAAGGCAGGAAGGAGAAGAACTGCAGCAAGGTAAACTGCCCCAAGTTGTTACCAAACACTAATCAATCGATGAACACATTTTTTGTAGTCTTGGTCCAGCTTCCAGGGAGGAAGTTCTTTTCAAGGAAATTCAGCTGGCAGCTTGCCATCAGATTCAAAGCAGAAGACAGGTTCAAAACCAACCTGGAGACTACACTTGCCCAATTATTAGCAATGAGCTGTCCGAGGTCAGGGCAGAGGTACATCAGAAAAACAAAGCAATTCTGTTCCCCSTCCCACAGGGATGCAGGAGCTCATCTTCAAGAGTTGTCAATCCGGCACTTTTCACCAATGCTGACTTCACACATCATTTAAACAAATATGACTAATCCTGCTCCCAAAGGAAATGCACTAGATCTATCTTGCTATCAGCGATAGCAGTCGGGCACAGATGTGTGTGAGATAACAAGCCAGCTCAGAGTGAATTATCCTGCTCTTAGAAAATGGAGAGGAATTTCAAAGACTACAAGAGTAGACAAAGTTTGGACAAGTGTTACACAGGCATCAAAAATTATGCCATGAAGTATATTTCTTAYGTGGAGATTCACAATTTAGGAAGGCAGCAATTCTCTATATTTACTGCATATTCTAAATACAGGACAAATTTAGAAACTCATATATATTTATATACAATAGATAAAACTTGTTTAAAATACATTAATAGCTAAAAAACTATTTTATCTAATCCTTCCATCACTAAAAAATMTTCCCCAAAAATTCCATTTCCTATGTCACAATAGGACAAGAATCTTCCTTTCCCACAAATGGTAGMTCTAAACTATCTGGGGAAAAAACACTTTGCATGTTCCTCATACTCATTATTTTCAAAAAGAAAAGTTTCCTAACACCAATATTTTGACGACTATACAGTCTAATAGATTGGGGGGAGCAGCATGAAATGTTTCATTATTTTCCTACTGATCTTTGYATCTAATTTTTATTGTTGTCTAAAATGCAAATTCACATACATCCAAGCCTGCATGTGTATTATTTAAAAGAAATAAAAAGGAAGTGAACTTTCACCAATGCATAGTAGCGGTCTTAAAAATGACAGATGATGTGTCAGGTTTTCTTAGAAGATTTCACAGTCAAGGGTAAGAATTTTTAATTTAAAGAATAAGCACAAACAAGAACATACAAAAATGCCAAATCCATAAATAAATTCTACAGCCAATACTAAGATACACAGAAATTCTATAATAAGAATCTTYGCATACTCATTTCACATAAACTCCTTATGACAGACATGTAACAAGAAAATATTGCAAAGGCATGGTTTTCATATAAAAATATTGCAGTGACTATATTTGAGCTTGAAAAAGCAGCTGGTAAGTTTTTCAGTCCAAGAATAGAATTACTCTCAGGGTGAAACAAGTGTGGTTGTGTGAGAGGCTTCTTTTAGTTGCATGCACTGCCACAAACTTGCCCAAGATCCTGAGTAATGGGCACTTTATACCATTTCAGTTATTTGAATTTTACTGCCAATTACTTTCAGTTCTAAAAGGATTTTCTTTAATCCATTATTCCTGATGAAGATAATGATTTTTTTTCAGAAATCTAACACCTTAGGCATCACGCTATATTGACCACCTTAGATAAAAGAGTGCCAGGTGTTTTTCCAGATGTGGTTTATTTGTATTCCATAACCAAACCAAAGCACTCACAGTGCCACACTCACATCAGGCTCTGCTCTCCACTCACAGGTACAGCTCCTTAAAGAATCACCAAGAGGGGCAGATGTCACCTAGCAGCTTGCAGCAGAAATACTCATGAATTGCACTTTCATATGATCCTTGAAGAGGAACAGTAGTAAAGCATATTTATTCAGTGTTTTAAGACAGCTTCRAATGATCTGATGCAACAGACATTTTCTTCTGAAAAATCAAAAAGGATGAGATAATGCGTTTCAAGGTCAATCGAAGCAAGGGTGCATCAGGAAAAAAGTGTTTAAACCACAGCAGATTTAACAGCTTAACCAATAAAGCTACTCTAGCCTTCAGTCAATGGAAATCAAAACAATGATTTCAAACTATTTTATCCAATCTGCAGGCAGGATTACTAGGTGATAAAGCTTTTTCCTYCTTTACTAAAGAACTGAGTATTTCTCCTATTTTTAAGATTCTTTTCAGTAAATTATGCACTTTTTCAGGACTTCAGCCACAAGGACACTGACATTCTTTAAAGTTTGTAGCTTTATGTTCCTGCATTTATTACCACAGAACTCAAATATTGACACGTATGCTCACTGGAAATCTGAAAATGCAAGGAATTGTATTACATTTACTAAAACTTATTTTTAAATCTGCATCAAGTCCCTCCAAGTATATAAATGGCACTTTTATTTTTACTTCCTCAAATAATGCCATTTGCTAACCTTAGCAGAGCAAATGTGAGTGACCCAAAATACAATAAATTACTACATTCAGATTCTTTATGACCACTGAGGCTTTTCCTTAATAATCTGAAAAGTGCTTCTATGTCATTCTAAAACCACATTCATTAGAAGTTTCTCTTTCTTTCCTATCCTGTTCTTTCCCCCACYATTCAGATATATACTGATTTTCTGAAATTCTTTAAAATAATATTTCAGGTTTTAATAGCATTTAGCATATTAAATATCAGCGTACAAGGGGACGGTACAAAGYGATTCCATAGTAAATTAGTCTGAAAATTGTCCTAATTGTTATGCCAGATGATGTCCTCTACATTTTGTCTTGGGAGAAAAAGATCTTCTGTCTAAATGCCATTATGTGTCATCCTAGCTGAGCCTCCTGCCTAGCGGGGACATTGAAGTTGTACAGCAGGAGCCGCTTCTCAGGCTTTAAGAACTACAGTAAATCTTCAAACAATTTATCCAAACAAAGGCCAGTGTGTGGAGAGAAAAATACACGGGAAGCAGATGAATAAGCAACATCAATTATGGGGGGGTTGACCTTTCTGCCCCACACCATGGCACAGATTTCACACCAAATCGCAGCAGATTGAAGTTGACATGCCTGGAGTGAAAACACTGGTCCTCACAATGTTGCAACTCTACATTCACAGAGCTGTAGTGAGGAGAGSAGGAAGAAAATGAAGAGAAGGGGAGGGGTGTGTGAATGAAAAATCACATATAATGGGCCTGGGTTTATTTTACAGAGAACAAAATGGCTCAATTTGAGCACTTAGACTGTCAAAATTGGCTAGTGTGAGATACGAGAGGTTCATCCAAGGGGACACTTGAATCAGGTGCCTTCAGTGAGAAAACCTAGAAGAAGGGACTGGGAGAATAAAATCTGTTCTTAAAACTAGTTAATGTAAGAGATCACATCACACTTTTTATATATATATACACACACAACAATTTTTGTACAGTCATAGCAGCCAAGTTTAACCTTCAGGTTAAAACCAGGTTTTTATACAGTTTTTTACTGTCTCACGCAGCATTATTTTACCATACAAAAAATCCAAATTAGCCTACAGTCAAACCTACATTTGGAAAGATTTACACCCAATCCCAGGAAAATACTGCCTTTACATCATCTAAGGAAACKCCAGACTAAGTAACGTGAACTTTGAAACCACCTCAATTAAAATTCAGGTTTGGGCCTTTAGAACAGTGGAGTTAAAGATTTCTTTTTTCTAGATTGGCCGTAGACAGATGATTATTAAATATTTATAAGTCTTTGAAAAGGATTGAGTGCTTTTGCTTTGTTTATTGTGTRGAGCTCCTCCTCCCCCTTCTTCCCCCCACTCCTTCTTTGAGGGATCTATGAGTGATCATTTTATTTGAATGCTTCACCAGTTGGTTCATGCAAAGACAGATCAGTCAACCCTGTGCAGGCCATTTCACATCAATGGAATCTCTTAACACTGCTGCAATAGTAGCTTAAGGTTTAATATGCAACCAGATCAACAGCTTTTGTCTCATTCCAGAGGACATTAATATACAAACTGCTACTATTTCATGATGATGGTAACTAAATACCACCAGTTCTGGTGTGGACTGAACAGATTAAAAATAGATAAGCTTACAATAACATTTACATTGATCCTAACCTTGGATACTGTCATTAAAAAATTCTCAACTAATTAATTTACCAGCAAATTTTGCTGCTAACTGTGAAGTGTAGGTCTAAAGATTATCATTTGTGGTGTCAGACCTCAGAAATGTAAACATGTGTTTCTTAATGCTGATAGCCTGSTGAATTCAATTTTTCAGCTCGGGCACAAGTTTCACCACTGTCAAGAAGAAAAGCTACCACCTTTTCCCCAGGTATCACATCTGTAACACTCTTTCCAAAACTACTCAGACCTTAGACTTCATTCCATCTGGATGAAAAAGAGCTGTGAAGGAAAAGTCACAGCATATGGAAATACGACACTGTGCTTTCCCAGAAGTCTATGACTAATTTCAGAACCAGCCAATGAAATCCCATACGACCACAGGTTTTAGATTCTGTGCTGCTACTAGGAAAACCAATATTTTCCTCTTAAATTAACATCTTTGCTAAAAGTACTCTCTTATTTTAAATATATCACACAGTACAACGAAAGGACTCATTGAGAGCATATTGGCACACCTGGGAGCTTTACAGTCCAGAATAACACTGCTACAGAGTTAACAGACTGACATTTCCATAAACTTTAACAAACTATTAARCTGGCAATGCATATCCCATGATTTCTAAATATTTGATTATATTAGGTTATTTGATTAGATAATAAAATTGTTTGATTAGATTCCACAACAGCTATCCCTAGGACCTCTCTGTTGTCCAACCCTGCGAGCACAGGATGAAGCAATACCCTTCCAGTGGGACTGACCAAAGGGACTCCCCCCCACAGGGTGAGAAGTTTATCTGGAAAGCACTGCAACCAGAATTTACAATGGTTTCAGCTGCAGGACAGACAAGTTTCAAACTCTGAGTGCATAAACAAAGTTCAYATCAGTGTTCTGATCTCTAACCAGTTTCCTTTACACCAACACAGGCGCATGCATCTTCTTTAGGACTGTGGGTTTTCATTTCAGTTGTGGGTTTTTTTGGAGGGTAAAATATTTGAGGGAGAGGTTTTTATCTTGTTTATGTCAGCTGCTGAAATTATATTCTTTCTTTGCCTTTGAGTGTAGTTAGGTAAGAGTCTGATTACTGTTATGAATCTCAGAAAGGAGGACTCCAGGTAATTCTGTTATTCTCTCTCATAATTTACAACAGGTCTGCAGCACTTTCACTCCTTTCCTATCAATTGCACATATTGTGGCAGCAGGTCTGATGGCTGGCTGAAATAYTTAAACCACTCCAGGTTTCTGAAATCTCCCATGGTGACAAGCATCTCAAAACACACTGGAGCTCTCCAGCCCTTGCGAGCAGATCGTGAACCAAGGAGCTTAAGSCTCAAATTGTAACTTAGAGGCCACAGTCACCAGGTCAGCCTTTCACAATTACAACGTAAACGGGACAAGACTAATCATCAGGAAAGACAAATTAAGGCAGACACCCTGTGCAAGATCAATCCCTGTTAGCCAGCCATCCAGCCAGAGGCACACTTGACAGTAGCTCCAAGAAATCCTCAGCTCTGGAAAARGAGCTGATGAGTGCTTGCTGGCAAAAATGAAACTCAGGGAAAACAATAAAGAAAGGATGACTTGAGTACTCACTCAAATATTCAGAATTAGCTAAATCTCTTGTGAAGCCTACTGCCTAATCTACCTCTAATAAAAGCATAATATTTTAAGAACAAAAAATACTCAGTTTGCTAAATCTGTCATGCCCCTMAAAAAAGGTAAGAAAATACCAGCATGCACAGCAGACAGAGCCAGCTCACAGGGTTTGAGTGAAAACTTCTAAAACAGGAAAACAGCTACCACAAACACATAACAGTGTTCAAACCTTTGGCCTCTAATATTCGGTTTTACTTGATCAGATATAACTGGAGAGCTGGGGGTTAGTTTTTGTTACATGCAGAGTTTATACCCTTTACGTTTCCCGTTACACCAGACTGTGATAGGAGAAATGAAAGGGTTCTGCATAACCTGTCTGAATTGCTCCTCTCTATACCAGTTGTGTAAATAAAACAGGGCCAAGGAGACTCTTTTAGASAGGCAGTGTACCAGTATATTCACATGAGTATAAATGCATACACAGACAATGTGCATACACAAGCACACATTCGTTTGTGAATGCATTTATTTGTATTTGCTTTACACAGAGAAGTTGCATAGGTTTGGCAAACCAGGCTCTTTTAGCAGCATCTATAGTCCATTATTTTAAAAGTTACTAGTTATTTGACAGAACTAATACTTATGCAAGGCAYAGTAGTAGAAACTGTCTTCATTTCTAAGATTTCACACATTCCCTAATTAATTCAAGGGGACTTACAGTTTTAGATAACATTCTTCCTTTTATCACCTGCCATCTAGCAGTTGGTATAATGTCAACACTTACATTTTTTTTTCCAACTGAAATCATTTTTAAAACATTTTTATCCTAAAATGTTCTCCTCGATTTTTCAAAAATTATCTTAAAGATAAGAGATTTCTTTCCATTTCAGTCCCACAACAACGAGAATGTCAGCACAGCTTTTTTGACAGACAAATTATTGAATCAAAGAAAGAATATGCCATTAAGCCCACAGGTTAGGAAGTGTCAGGAATGGTTTAAAGAGATATCCCATTTATCTTCAAAACATGCACGGAATGTCACTAATGTGTGTTTATCATGTATAATCAGACAAAGAAAATATCGAAATAAAGTACTCCTGCATACAATAGAAGTCTCCTTCCATCTCTCAAGATATCAGTGCTATTCAAATAGAATAATAATGATGAAACCTCCTTTCTTGAAAATGGAAATCAAGTGAAATGTAGATAGAAATGATTTTTTTGTAGTTGATGTACGTTTCTAAAGTGCATTAACAGGAAATCCAGAACTTTTTAGGTCAATTATATTGTCAGTATTGTCAATGCCACTGAAATGAATACCTAAGCAGTGCATATTCTTGCTGGAACAGGGTTAGAGAAGAAATCCTGTATTCAATTACTTGGAGAACAGGAGCTGCAGGCACATTTTAAATGCTTGCTTTGTTTCAATCTTATTTTTATTTTTAATAAGTCGAAAAGGCATCCAAGAAACATATAATTATATAAGTTTTAAAATCCACAGTCTCCAATGTTTTTCATTTTTAATTTTTGTTCTTCTTATGGCCTATATTTTTTAAAGCCTATTTTTGGTAGCCAAGTACATCACAAAACACTATGTCACAGCTTTCATAATCAATTTTCCAAGACATGATGTGACAGGTCCACAGAGTTAACTAATATATAGGCTCAGTATAAGAATAGTAGGCAAAAGCCTTTYAAACATTTGAGAGGTATTGGAAATAAAAATGGTGATGACATATTGATGGGATAGGAGGTTTTGCCAGGTGAGATGAATAAATGCATCAAGTGTACCCTTTGGAACATGCTATTATTCTTATGAACAAAAATTTTAGGCAAAAGTATTCCTGCAGATTTGCAAGCTACAATCCCAGCAGGAGACAAAACAGGCACCTGATCTTCCTATTATTCTCAATGCTGTATTTGTGAAGATTTTTTTTTTAATGTGAAGTTTTAAGGGCCATATAGAAGGCAAAGTGTTTTATGAGAGTGTCAAAAATAGAAGGAGTTGGTTATGTAAATCACAAACTGCAAAAAGAACCCAAACACTTGGCACTTTCCAAATCCAGCAAAAAGTAATCTTGAAAGAAATCCAAAAAGCAAGAGGCAAGAAGCTTCTAAAAAGACTCTTGTGCCATCCTCCCCCTGTACCTTATGGCCTTTCTCTCAGTCCATTTATTTAAGGAGTCACACACAGCTCAGCTCTTCACCCCCTGACCAGCAGTATCTGCCAGAACGGGGCTCTCTCTCCAGCCAGGAGCTCTGTGCTTCCCACTGCAGCCCTGGGATCATCAAAGCCCTGAGAAGAAGCACATCCTTTGGCTGAACAGCAATATTTCTACTCCCCCTTGACAAATGCCCCAAYATCCAGATTATCAGCTGTCACACAATTAAAAGTGCATGCAGGTCACAGTCACTTACATAATCTCGAGGTCTAGAGTTTTCTCTATCAGGTACAAATATCGTTCAAAGAACAGRAAACCCTGAAGCAGAAAGGATATTCCCCAGAAGATAAAGAGGAGATGTAGAGGGAGAGAAAGCCTGTCTAAAAGAGTAACAACAGAAAGAGCAATCAAAACTTATGACAATGACAGTAAAAGAACTCAGCAAGTAAGAGACAGCAAGAGATAAAGACAAAGCAAAGGTGGACAAGGAAAGGGAGCACAGTAAAGCTCTATTAAGATATGTTTCATACTGTCTGCTGGGGTTTACACCTCGAAGAAGGCACTTGCCACAAATGTATTTTTATGCTCTGAGAAGTTATGACATGGCTCTTCAGCAAGAATTCGGTGAGAAACCCCCAGATGTCTTCTTTTACAACAACTGTCATGTATTTACTTAGATATTTAGGCACATTTTGGAATAGCACTCAGTTTMTCTTACTCAGATTAGTAGTTAAGGATCTTAAAATGCTTTTTAAGTTAACCACTACAATCTTTTCCCTCTCTTTTCCAGCTTAGCTTACAAAGTAAAAGGATAAACAGCACAAGAGAAAAAAAGGAGTGATCATGTAAAAGTTTAAGTATGTTTGGGAGGAACTTACAGTAATGTTGTAATGCAGTAATAACCCAGGCTGGATTATTTCTCAATAGAGAATTTTAAATGGTTAATAATTTCATCCAATTTTTTTTCCAGATATGATGCTGAAAATTCCTTTGGTCAAAACCTGGTAAAAATGCTCTTTTAAAGAGCTCAAAAAAACCCTCTTTTCCCAAGACTTAAAAAACTGAATTRTTTCCCTCTCAGAGCCATAGGAAAAGAAATCACACTGAAGACAAAAAAATTCCACTTAATGTATTCTTGCACATTTCTAGGTCATATTTGTACTCTGCACATGCACACACACTGGTAATACATGGGGGGTTTGATTCTTTAAAAGCTGTAATTAATTCTAGATAGCCAGAGATTGTTGGTGGGGAGTCGGGGGGAATATATGGAAAGGTTGAGGGTTTTGTTCAATGACAAAAAATGTTTTCCCTGTATTCTAAATCAGATTATATTTGTATTTTATCTCATTCTCTTGCAAGATGCAAAACCTATTTATTTTCTAAAACATACTTTTCAATAGAGTAATCAAAACGAGCATAAATACACATTGTGTGGTTTGTAACGTTAAGTTCAAAATAGCCATAAAATTAATGCCAGCAGAGCTGCTGTTTCTGAGGTTCTGACATGTTTAGGTCAAGCTTTAATACGTGGATCTGGGAAAAGCTAACACAATTCCTGGCCTCATACCTGAATTTCTTCACTAAACAATGAATGTGTTACATAGATGTCTGTATTAATGGGACAATGATTCTAAAAATTTGCCCAAGGTGTAGTGTTTTAAAAATGATGGATGCTCCCTGTTACCTTTTTGTGCTTTCTTTACCAAGAAGTTCAGTCAGAAATGACAGAAGGTTTTTGGACACACATACTGATATTCTCAAATGCAGGCCAGAACACTTAAATAAGGAGTAACTTCCACCAAATATTTAAAATGTTATCTGCACCAAAATTTACAATATTAAAATTTCTAATGTGCAYTCAGCATTACTTACTTGTCCCCATTTTCTAAAGAGAAACTTCATGTCATTAGAAAAATAATCTGTATCTGAGAGTTTATAAGAATGATTTCCCCAACATTATCAATAATTTACAAACCAGTCCCAATAAGATTAAACTATATTAAGTTCACAAAAAAAAATTGGCTCAAACACCTCATTATGAATTTCAAAATTTCTATTTCACTCAAAATCTCAAAATGTAAGCTTGGAATTGAAAGCTCTTCCCAAAGGTCACTGTTTCACCTCACAGTTTCCTTTTAAAAAATTGCTCAATATCTAAGCCATCTGTGGTCCCCTGCAATAAACCAAAGGAGGGGATACTTCCCTACGATGCAAGACAAAATTCTGCTGTAGGAAGTTCTACTGTAAATACTCTCTGCCCCTTGTTTCTAAAAAACAGAGATGTAGATGAACACCCTACCTCCTGGAAAGTTGCAGGTTAAAAATAAAATGCATGTATACATGCTTAAAAAAATTAATACCGTAGGAAAGTAAATAAAAAATAAATCAAAAGAGCAGTATAAGACAGCATTCAACTCTTTGCCTCTTGAAAATTTAAATGAATACTCCTTGAGAGCAAACTACAAAATGCTAACCTTGAAGTGTTGAGTGGCAGAAAGAATTATGGGTTATTGTACTGTCAAAATGCCAGACAGCTGTATGTTGAGTTACCGTGTTATTTAGACAATCAGAAACTTGGAAGCTAATGTGACATATTTTTTTCAGTGTGAAAGCTCCTGACATGCGTCATGATAATTTCTAAAGGGACAAAATGTTATATAAAAAACATAGTGCCTTTATGAAACTGCCTAACAGGTACAACACTGTTGCAAGGAGAATTCACGCTGAATACTATAGATAAGTAGGACTGATTCAGGACATTACTAAAATTACTCTTACATCATTCTGTTGTTCATTGTTCTATACATTTTATCATTGTCACATTTGGAGATACTCTCAGGTGTAGAGTCTAGAATTACCTAGCCACTTACGTCTTTCTGCTTAAACCTGTTTCTAATTTTACCTCCAAAGAGTCCYGATAAACCATTATTTGAAAATTTCCTGAAGAGAAAATAGGTTGTGTTACCTACTTTGAGACTGGCAAAACCCACGTCCTTTGTGAACTGACATGGCTCAGAAGATTCCAGAGCTTTCATGATTCATCTCCCTCATTTCGCAAGATCAAATAGATTCTGTACCTAAGATTAGCTCAGTCTTAAACACCAGAATATTAAATGGTCATATTCTATTACAAGGTTAGATTAGTGTAATATTAATGGGTTAAAACAGCATTGGGATCATCCCTCTCAGTTCATACAGTTCCCCACACTGTCTTAAACAACATTAAGGAATTGCTACAGAATAGAGTAGATAGAAGTCAGGATTTTCTGCACATTTTAATTTGGTTCAGACACAGAAACAAGTTACCTCACCATTTCTGAACACCTTTTGTCAAGCACAGATTTTCTTATCATTCATAAAACCTTATCCACTCCATACCAAACTGCATAATCACCCTTCACAAATACAGTTAGCAGTTGAAAACGTCTCTGTTTAGCTGTTAAAAAGACAGAGCTCTGAATTMTTTTGTAGACAAATTAATAGTTGGCATATTATTTTCTTATCTGTGCCCATTCTAACATAGAGCTACCATAATCTCTTCTTGCTCCATTCCTGAGTTTTTCAGGTCTCATACCATTTATCACCAGTGTTATTTGAGGTCTTTCCTGTTCCATAATACCCCTTTTGAAAAGTAAACAGTTTATTTTACAATATTGTTTAATGCAAAYTCATTCTTGTAGAAGCACAAGACAYYACTGAGCCCACTGCTGTGTGGAGACCTTCCAAACCTCTGAGCAGAGCTCAGGGCCGTGACAGAAAGACAGACAAAAAAAATCACTGAAAGGATAATAAGACCTCTGCCAATATACAACATTCACMCAGGAATTATAAGCAACAAGCCAACAGTCAATTATGACAGCGATCAAAAATTGAACATGATTATACAGATTCTAGGCCTGAAACAGGTGCTTTTCAGATCACTTATTCAGCTGGTAGGTGAATTTTATCAGAATATGCAGTACCTTGCAGCCCATTGTTCTCTTTCTATATATACACATTGAGAGAACATTTATGACAGTAATGCATTAGACATTTGTATTAGAAATGTTTTTGGTCTTTTGTCATCTCRCTTGAAAAGAACAAAATCTTAAGCAGTTATAGTGCAAGGTTAAAGAACTTATTCAGCAGCGATATTCATATTTCATAGCTTTCTCTGAACTACCAACATAATGTTTCACCTGATTGTCTCTCAATGCAATGTGATATAATGTCACTCCTATCTCACTTGCATCCTGTGACCACCAGACAAAACATTTTTTATGCTCATTTTCTGATTGATACCAGAACAGAAATATTTACCGTTCAAGCTCAAAGTACATTAGTAATAATATTTTTGTTCACTTTTAAATTTTAAATTAGAGGCGGAAAGAAACCATTTTAATTTCTGTTCATCAGCTCACTGGACGAAATCCAAGCTCCTCTCATATTTTAAAACAAAGCAGAGAACAAATAGGGGAAGCAGTGAAAGGAATACACTATATTAAAACATCAGTATGTTCCTTTTGAACAATGGGGACATTGTTTCTGATATATCTTGAAATGTATTTGCAATATCAAAAACTGTTTAAGTAAAACAGATATTGCAGAAATGAGATCAAAACTTAACGTACTCTGCATAGGTACTTTTTTATTTTAAAGCTTAAACCTGACTTTCAGCAAAAACAGAACGATCAAATGGATATTTCAGTGTCAAAGGGAACCTAGTGGAGGGTGTTTCTTATTTACTTTAACAGAATTTTGTACTATCAATCTGAATTCACAAATGTGCAAACTTCACAAAGACTACAATTTTATCATTAATCATCTCATTACAAGCAAGGCCCATTCAGCAAATATAAAATAAATAAAAACAAATAATAGAAGGAAAAGTGCTACATATTGAATTCAGTGTCACACAAACACACTGGAGTTATATACAAAATAACTCTGATGACAAAAACAAGCAATTTAGAACAACACAGAGTCAACCCTGATGAAAAAGAGGTTGGCTCTGAATAAGGTTTGGAAACGTAAAGGTTTGACTCATTAAAAATATTTYCCTGCATTGGATTTCTGTTAAGACACATCATATCAAAAAAAATACAAGTGTTTTTAGTATTTCACATTAAATATGAGGTGGAATTTGCACCATTTCATTCCTTAGATGTGTTTAATTCTAGGAAAAGACATTAAGGATGATACTTCTCATATCACATTCAACTAAAGCAGAGTAAAYGAGAATATAACAACAGAATTCTACTCCTCTGACACTTTCAGAGAATAAATACCTTATCTGGGGTATCAGAACAGAACAGGAAGGCAGGGGGGAGGAAGGAAAGAAAAGAGAAAGCTATACTCCAACCAGGCCCAGACGTGTATTTAATCAGAAAATAATCTATCCATTACTAAACTGTAAAGTAAAACCAGTGTTCAGTTCTTCACCATATTTTTTTTCAAATGTTGCAGCCAGATGCCCAGACTCCTCAGTGTCTCAGAAGGACTGCAACAGATATGGCAGCAAAAGTTTGAAAACTGGGGACTGCATGGACTAAAGCTCATTAATCTCTCTGAGCAAACAGGCAGACATCTCAATGTTGACTGTTTGCCTGGATCTTCTTTAATTCCAAACATGTGCTTCCTCTCAATGAAAGACAAGAAGGAAGGCTGGACCTTATCAGCATTTCTACCTGGAAGTTTTGTACCCCAAGAATTATCGGACTACCATAAAAATGGTATTGAGAGCTGAGTCTTATCTGAGTTAAAGCTAACRTTTCTGCTAAAAGACATTTCAATTATGCCAGATCAGTTGAGGATTTTAAATGAGGAATGTCTCTTCTTCTTTCTTTTTTCCAGCTTATTAATTTTTATTTTTATTTGACAGTTAACCTAATGCTAAGATAATACTGTGTAACTTTAATGCTTAAAATTGATATATAGCCATAGGGCATGCTTTGTGATGGATAGGCTTATATGAAGAGCCATGGAATTTGATTACTATTTTCCATAGTTAGCATTGATGATGAATATTTTCAACATTAACATTTCATGGAATAAAACACTACTAAAAAGAAAGTTACAAAAATACAGAAATGCCATTACCTTTAAAACRCTTCTTTTGCATGTTCCATATAGCGTGAAAAGTTCAGCCAAATGAACAAAAGCTGCAGTGCTATTTACATTACACAGAATTGCTCCAATCATCTCTTGATTTATAAACTCTACAACATTCATCCACTCAGCTTCACACAGCTATCTCTGTCCCTTGCCAGTTTAACATCTATTACATACATCACAATTGCTCAATGCTTGATTTTTTGTACAGTGGTCATATAAATAGGGTGTCCTTCAATGGCAATTCAGTCTCTCACCCAGTCCCTGCAAATCACTGAAAACAAACAGTATCATTGTAGATTTCCTTGGTCTTGCCCTCTTCTCTGCCATTGCTGGCCACTGTCAGAGCAGAGTATTGAGCTGCAGGACCTTTGTTTTGAACCCAATATTGTCACTATGTTCTATATTACAATCTAAAAAGACAGATGTGCCATCTGAGCAAATCCAAGCCCTAGGCTCCTTGTGTTTCCCTCAAGAGAAAGCAAAAACATGGGGTTTACACAGCTCAAGACACCATGAATTCCCCCTGCACTACACCAGGGAAGCCAGAACAAAATTAAGCCCTTAAGAGCAAAATCAAATCACAGAAGAGTTGCATTTCCCAGGGTTAGTTTCAGCTTTTGGGCATTCAGATTTGACACAGAAGTGCCACACGCACAGCCTGTGACAGAAACTCTCTGCTGGATGGAGTCACATCAGCTTCCTACAGAAAACCAGAGCCTATGACAATGCACCCAATAAATAGTTCATTGAATCGGGTTATTTATTCTTTATCATCTACACAAATATTCTTAATCCTCCCCCTTCATACATAAAGTCCTTATTTCTAATTTATTGCTATAAATAAAAAGCTGGTAAGACAATATTTTACAGACAATTGTTCTTATAGCAAAAGACACTTAACCTTAAGAGAGAGCCTTCTTGTTCCTACACTCATTTCATTATTAAGGGGTTTACCATAAATACTAGAATTTGAATTCCACCCAAGTAATACATTAATAGACACTAAACCATTAATAATTCCTGTACTTTTTCATAAATGASCAAAGTCCAATAAATAAACGGGAGCTGTTATGTGTCAGAGCAGGGTTAACAAGCATCAAGGAGATTTCAAAGACAAACTGCAGGCTGGGGCTGCCAGAAGGTAAGATTCATAATGATGCCACRAATTCTGGGGACCCATTTTTTACTGTCCACTATGGCAAGTATCTAAAATTAAATGCTAAGTAGAAATTTGTCCTGAGCTCTGACACATAGTAGTTTAGGTAAACAATCTCTAAAATTAAAAGCAGATTCTTGATAATAAATTCCAACATGTATATCTTTATAACAGACAACCTTCCCCTATAAATCAAAAGTTGTTCTTTCCTCACAGAAACCTTTCCAAATTAGATCAGATGAGTCACCTGAAATATTTCATCCATCTCCCCCCTATCTGTGAATACCAGTGATGAATGACCAGTTCTTAGGGTGACAAAGAGGAAATTTAAATATTAAATAAGAATGAAAACAAGTATGATACTAAGAAAAGGACGGCTCACCCCCAGGAGGTTGTCCTGGATTTTCTATGATCTCAATGAAAAAAACCTATCCAAACAATAAATGTGGGATTTTTTTTTTAAATAAATCAGTCTTAGTGCTACCAGTCACGAAAATCTTCCTCATCACTCATCTAATTCCTCTTCMATCAGCAAAGAGCATTTTTCTTTCTTCCTCTTTGAATAGTTACTAGCTGGCTACATTTTTTACCTTTTGCTTTGAGAACTAATGCAATGCAGCCTACAAATCTTCTAAATAAGCTACAGGCACCAATCTGAGTAGATATCCAGGACACTTTTTTTTTCTTTTTTAAACTCCTACATTTGTTACTTCTACCTAATACATAATGTGAGASAGATAAAAACTCTGACCTAAAGACACAGAGTAGTGCTTTTGGATATATGGTATTTCAGTTCTCAGCTCTTAGCACCATTACTATCCTGAAAAATCAGAGTTTTACTGAAGAGAACAGAAGTAGTCTATTCCCTGTTAGCACATCGTGCTCACTCTCAGTCTCCTGGAACAGCTCAGTCCCTTCCCGGTGCCCTCTGCTCCTCCTGACTCCAAARGGCTGGGTCTGGCCATGGTGCCTACTTTTAAAATCAAAGTCAAACCAAAGATGCCCTTGATTCAATCAGAACAGAAAAACTGTCAAGATAAAACTTTGCTAGGCCTCAAGATTTCATCCAGATACCAGGTAATACAACTGCTGTTCAGGAAATTCCTGAAATTAATGTCAACTTCTGTCATTCTCAGCAGAAGTCGATATTGTGCACATCGTTGCCTGAGTCATACAACGTTGCTACTGATCCTTGTTTGAGGAAACCTTTCTAAGAAAGAAGGGAATAAAAACTTCTATTACTAAATCAGTACATTTTTAACTTTTTCTTCTGTGCACATTCAGTTCTAAGATTGCTGAGGGGTGATCTCAACAGGGGTAGCCAAAGAAAATGATGATGGGAATCACAGCAACTGGTCTGGTCTCCCAATAGCAAAAAGATCTGTGTGTCAGGAAGGACAAAGGGAAAAAAGACTGAAAAACTTTTGACCTAATGACAAAATGCAAATCCCAAAGAACTGTACTCTGAACCACCTGATATGTCCAGCACACTGTATTTTTGTAATATCTATCAGTGGAATTTTGAGTAATGCTATGGTACCAGAAATATTTGTAGCCTTCTTGTCAACATTTTCTTCAGAAAGGCTATGGAACTTTAAATATGACACAAAAGGAAAAAAAAATGAAATAAGAAACAGTATTTAATGTTCTTCATTTAAAAAACACAGCTTATAAATAAAGCTGGCAAAAAAAAATGTGTTATTCAGAGTCAGTGTCACAAAATAAAATCATAACTGAAAGAATGTATTCCATCCAACCTTAGCTTAGAGTAGTTAGAGAGCTAAAACTATATTTTATCTGAAAAATATATTCACAAGTAATGACAAATACAACTGAACATGAAGAACAATCTTTCCTCCTGCTTCTTAACAGATAATGACTTTGAGGTCATTCCATTAGTGATCACTGCAGCTTTTAAAGGAAACACATATAACCCTCAGCCAATTAATAAAAGTATCCTACATTTCTTATACATGCTGAAATGGGGTGAATGTTTAAACATTGGTCACTCACCACTGCACGCCCCGTGAGTCATGATCAGAGAAGCACACTAAAATTATTGACAGGGCTGGTGGAAAGCAGGGAAAGAAGTAAGGGGTCTCAGTATCCATAACTTTATATACATCAGCATTTATGACATGAAATTATGCATACAATTGGAGGAGTGTTCTTACTGATTTTTTTCCTCCATGTTTAGTTAGCTGACCAACATTAACTCCAGATGAAACAGTGGTTTCATCTAGCATTTCTAGTTGCTCCAGACTATCATGTTTTCCTCTTTCCTGGCAAAAAAATTCCATGATATTTTAGGCATTCTTTCATTTCTTTGTTTTAAGACTGACTTTTTTTTTTATTGTGTTCAACCTTTTCCAGTCTATAACTACCTCTTCTGTATAAATTGAGAAAATGCCAAAACAATATAAAAGTTTTCCAAAGTCGTCCATGTGAAGAACCTTAAAAACTCCAGTTTCTGGACAAGAGGCATGAAATGAGACAACCTCAGCAGGGGCAGACAAGGTTGGCTGTCCCTTTGCAGATGAAATGGTCTAAGATATGGAACTTGGCTTAAAACGCAGAAAAAAAACTAAGGTTTTACCTTAGTTTTGTATCTTTACAGCTGAAATGAATGCTCAGGACTGTTTAGGGTCACCATAATTTTTCAAGCATTGCAATCTGTAGAAATCTAAGGTCACATGTTAACGGGCTATGCATTAGGTTATACCATTCTAAATCTCTTTGGAAATTAAGTATTTATGGAACTTGATACCTCTGAAGACTGTCTCTGTAACCTTAATGAATGCATTCTGTTGTCCCACCAACAGCAGGTGTCAAGGAAGCTCTTAGTGTCCCTTTCTTCTCACTTCATTTATCTGTTTTAAAACCTAACTTTAAATTCAGCATCTCATTTGCAGCTCGAAGGGTGAAAAAGCAGGCATCCATCTAAGCTATTTTAACTCAGATCTCCTCACTCACAAAGAGTATCTCCTGAAGTTTCAGCAATAGTACTATTTTTCATAATAAATACCTATTACAGTGAAGATGGCGGTCAATAAAAGATGCTTCACAAAAGCAAAACCCGGATAGTTATCTAAGGAGGAAGCACTGAGGGCTGAATTTCCTTCTGGCAAGTTTTCTCCAAACAAACAGACACAGACAACAGAAATGCTGTAAATGGGCTCTTAGGTAGAATTCAGGCTGCCCATGAGTTTTTCTTAAGCAAAGCTATTAGAGAATTTAAGTCAACAAAGCCATCATAAAGCCAAGTGTGCTCTAAATTTCTAATTATTAGAGCAATTCTCAATTGCTTCAAAGAGAGGAGTCACGTATATCCTGTTAAACCTGCATAAGACTGTGAGAAAGAAGCAGAGGAGAATTCTAAATGGCATATATTGGTTATTTTAAAAAGTGTTGATTGTTGTAAGTAGATTTTCAGTGAAACATACAGCCTGAGCCAAACACCTGAAGTTTTATACASAGAAAATAATTTTAGAAGCGTTTCATGCAGTAAGATTCAATTTATCTCTAATATATGCATTAATTTTGAGTTAAGAAGTAGTTTTGCACCTCGTGATCATCCTGAAAATAATACAGACTACACTKTTGCAGTTGCATTAAGAACAGCTGGCAAATACAAGCAAATTTTTATCTCCCTATTAGATTTCTTTTATAACAATGGCATGCTGTGTCTGTGGAAATCAAAGCAAAATCCTGTCTACTACCTTTGATTTTTTATTCATGTATTTATTGCTTTGGAAATGCAGTAGGTACCAAACTGTAGCACATTGCTACAGTTCCACASAGCACATGAACAATGCTGCTTCATTTTATCTTTTCAATAGAAAAGAGTGATTTAATAACATGAAAGCAAATGAACCCACATTAGTATAAACTGCGGCACAATGTAAAAGACATTCCCCTTTGAATATTAATGATGCAAGTCTAAAGAAATATATACTAAAGAAATTGATTCAGTGGTCATTCATTTGTAACAAATACAGTTTTAGTTATAGTTCTGAAGTGTCATATCAATCAAAATTCACACAGGCTGCTTTTCAAGAAAATACTATTGAAAAACCTGAAATATTCTCATTTCCTAGTTATGAAATGATTGGGATATGATTGCACCCATCATTTCAATAAAAACACTGCTCCAGGAACAACTTCCAGTAAGATTTGGAGCTACCAGACCAACATGTTTTTCCCAATTAATTTGCAGCTTACACTCTTGGGCAATCAGCAATGCTTGAGATCAGTAACCCCAGTACATTTGTGGGGCAGCAGCCCCAGATGCCTGAATGGAGGAGCACTGACAGGGCAAGTGCGACACAGAGCCAGAGGCTAGACTGCCATTGCGGTGGTTAAACAATTAATAAATGATCTTTGGCAAGGTATTTTAATGCTCACACACTTTCCTAAGCCTACGGGGCACAAAATGTTTGGTGTCAAAGTAAACACAAGCACAGACTTTACTGAGTCTTCCAGCCACTGACTAAATAAATGCAAACTGCAGGAGTGCACTTTCAGTTGCTTGCTTTAAGCACATCACAGCAGCTACCTATAGTTTCGAATCTCTCTGCTTCTCTGAATGAATTTAATGAATATTATGTAAATGCTTTACTGAAATCAGACATTCATTCAAATTAATAAACACATTTTTTTCAAACAATGTGTGATGGCACTTATATTTTCCCTCCAGCAGGAGCATTAAGYAACAGTGGATTTTATTGTTCTCACAGAATTTCTGCAGTAGGATGACAAGTAGTGATGCACGGTACTTTCTACTGTCTTCCATCTAAAGGTTATAAAGCACATGAAGAAAAAAAAAAAAATCTGTCCCTGTAGTTAGTGATAATAYGTGACTGAGTCAAACTCCAAACTCAGTTTTGGGCTCCAGGACAGTTTTTAAGGAATCTCCCAACAGAAATACACACAAATACACACAAATCTCCCAAACCAAATTCACACACCAGATTCCAGATTCCACCCTGGAGGTTCCTGGGCTCTGCATGGGCATCCTTTTAYTTACTAGAGAAGAAAAGGATTTCCTTCTCCCTGCACAGGAGTTCCAGAGAAACTGAGGATCCAATTTTGTCCTGTTTATTAATAAGGAATTGCCTTACCATTTTGCCTCAATTTTCCCCAAGGAAAAAGAACACTTTTCCATTTTCTCACCATTGGAAAGGTTTAGTATTTATGCCTGTATTGACCATTTCTGATTGGTTGCTAAGCAAYGCTCCTCCCTCCCCAGTGTCACACAAGGGAAAAAAACAGAGGGAGGCAGAAAATGAGAAATATTGGGGAAAACAGRTTTGCCCAGTCTAAGGTAAATTCAATGGGTCATAGGTGTCAATTGTTAGCAAAGTAAGAGGGCACATAATTCCTGCAGGACACATTAAGATATCAATTTATGACATCACACTGGCCACACTCCGTGTTTCTAGSAAAAAAGAACAAATCACCTGATGCTCGTCTTCTCTGGATCCTAACAGCAGCACCACTTGAGCCTCATTTTAAATTGAAGAAAATTTAAGTAACTTTTCTAACACAAAGTTTGTAAAATCACAGCTTGAAGGACAATGTTTTGCCTCAGAGCTTGAAAAGAAATTTAGAAAGGTGTGTACAACCATTTGCCCTTCATAATATTTAATTTCTTCTAGTCCTTTACATTCCTAGGGCATTGAGARCACTACTTCTGCACAAATGAGGAACTCTCTGGGAGGGGTAATAAGATTAAATGAATCTGAAGAAGAAAGCAGTAGATCAGGCATGGTTGATGTTATCTTCACTGTAGTTCATTTCAGCCCAAACACATTATCAGAACACTTGCACCAATAAAAATGCAAACTTAGATATCCAAAGAGTAAGCTTTGGGTAACCTGGATAGATATCACAAGGATTCAAACTTTTCCACCTTTAAAATCTCATCCCATTTCAAATGACTGTTGCACCATGCTCCATTTATGATCATCTGTTCACAACAGTTATCCCAAGTGTGTTCACAGACCCACAGAGACAGGATTTTCAAGAGYGAGTGTCAAGTCAGGTAATTCACACTCAGCTCATTCCTTCAGTCTGTCYTGTTGCCCCATTTTCACTGACAGCATTTAATCATGGGACTACCTGTAACTATTTCAAGTGCACATCATTCAAGAAGATGTTTGACATTTCTTTCTTGTCCATGGTTGGCCTCATTCCCTTATTTCCTTATGCAAACACGCTGACATTCTTGCATATGTCCTTTGAACCGTAGCTTTGGGACAAATTCGCAAACTTTAACCAAGTTTGAAATCACTTTACGTTCTTGGAACCACCAAGAGGATGAGAGGCTGAATGAGAGAAAGTGAAGCACTACTCAATTTCTCACATCAGGAAGAAATGCTGCTTTTTTCACTATCCATTGCACTGGCTGYAGCTGAACAAGCATGCAGGTAGCTCCAGACTGGAAGAGAATGTGACAGGACTTGCTCAAGAGACAGCACTAAAAAGTACACAAGAAACCTGRAAGAAAACTGAAAGCCCCATAGATGACACAGAGATGGAAGCTGAGCTCTACTACATCATCTATAATACAACATAAATCTGCCAGAAACCAGGTTTCTTTACCTCCACTGCTCATGAAACAGCTTGTCACGCCCCCTGCAAAATACCCCTGCTATGGTCTGGATGAACACGTTGGAGAAGAAAAMCATCCTTACAGGATTTTCAAAATGAAAACAAAAACACTTGGGGTAAACCTAATTGTATTTGAATGTCTACAAGAATAAAGAGTCCTCACGAATCTGAAGGGAAAAATGTTTATCATTAATATCATCTTCACCATCAATTTTCAAATAAATTCCTGAAAAAAACAATTTTGAAATAAAAGCTTAAAAAAAGAAAAACTGAAATTATTAAAATGCAGAAATAAATAGCTTTTCCTGCATTTAGTCCAGCAAATTACTTGTTCTTCATTTTTTCGCTTTGTATAATTTGTTAACCTTCACAGATTCTTTTGGATAAAGTCAGCTAAAAATCATTCAGTGGCCACTAGAGAGTTAACTAATATTTCTCAGAGTTGGCAAACGTTCAGTCAAAAACCTGGCCAACTGCCTGTTGTTTACTGAAGCTAGGGAAGAAGCATCTGCAACATTACGAAAAGCATATTGTAAAAGGCAACACATGCAAATTAAACCTCTTGAGCTATGAGTAAATTGCTAGGAAAATTTATAACTCATTTAATAAAACTTGAAATAAATACATTGCCTTGGCTCTCAGGGAAAACAAAATATTTCCCGTGATTCCGTGTTCAAAAAATGATCATCAAAACAGATTTCTACTATTTTAACAGAAAATCAAATACAGATCTAAACCAAACGTCCTTCCCCCCAACGCTGCTGTTCATGTCGTTAAACAACTTGGTCAGAAATTTTTGTGCCAAAAAACTTCAAGTGTTTTGTATGTCTTAGATTCACCTTTTATGAATCTCTATTGTTTTTTTTTTACTGCATTTGTGTAATGAGTAATTCTAGCATTATTTAAATTTAACTACTCTATTATGAAATAAAATTCCATATTTCAAGGTTCTTTGAGGAGGGTTTTTTGGTTTTGTTTTTGGGTGGGYTTTTGTTTTYTTKGGRWKGSYTTKGKKGGRWTTTKGGKTTTWKTTTTTTTTTTTTGCATTTCTACRAACAGTCCCAAGTAAATAAGCTGAGAACCTAAAACCAGTTTTTAATTTTAGTGCAGCCATAGATTTTTTTAGCCTGGAATACACACGATTCAGTCCCCAATGTTGTAGCCCAGCCCAACCCAGATAGGATGCCCAAGGACTATTAAAAGTGGAATATACTTTCATATTGCCTTGCAGATAAACTTATTATCCAACCTCACAACACGGGTTTCATAAACTCATGGCATTTGCAGCTGGAATAGGAACTGAAACCAGAGAAAGCTCRAAGACAGATTACACCATGAAGAGACAAAGTACCTGCTGCAACCCATTCCTATTGCAGCAGCAGCAAGGAATCTATGGCTGAGGCTGTGCACAATGYTCATTTCAAACAAACAGCAAAGACAAGCTTCCCAAGTTATTTCATGGTAACAGCAGACCGTAGTTTAAATTTGTGGTAAGAGACGCTTTTAAGACCTATTCCAAATTGAAAAGATGAATCTCTACTTCTTCACTTAGCAGCATTCTTCAAAAAAATTTACTGGAATCTGCTGGCTTCCCTCCAGAATCTTCACTTCTCATTCCTAAAGGAGGGGTAAATATCTCTGAGCCCTCTGAAAAGCCTAGACCATAACTACCATCAGAGGGTGCCTCCCCTGACAGCACCACAGGACCCACGTGTAAAAATTACTGCACACTGGTGGGTACCTTGACAGCTCTCCTCATACATGACCCAGACATAAAGGTCTGCCAGTGCAGATGGCAGAATATCACCCCAAGAATCAGCTTCCTTCTGGAAATGCAGCTTGTGTTAGTAAGAGATCTTTTGTGGGTACAGCTGCTATCAGTTCCTGGCTCTATAATAAGTTATATGCTGAGAAGGAYTCCTTTCTTATTTCACGGTATGATTATATTCATATTAAACAATTTGCCTACATAGTTCTGTCACTTAGAATCACTTAAAAAATAAACAGAACTCTCATGCAACTAATTATCAGYAAAATAGCACTTTTGACTCAAAGCTGTAAAGAAACCCAAATGTAGAACAGACACTGTATATATATATATACACATATATATATTCCTGTAAGCAAACAAGACTCTATCCACAGTAGTAATGGAGTGCAAGTGGTGTTTATTCAGCCTCAAATATTGCTGCTTTACAGGCACACACAGCAGCTACTGGAATATGCTGATTTTCCAAGTTCAATAGGCAGTTACTTTGTATAAATGGACAAATACAATGGCCATTGAACAGCACAAACTTTTAGAGCTTGGTTTCTTTTTTTTCCTGTAATTTCTAATACAATTAATGCTAGGACCGGCTGTGAAAAAAAAAATGCTTTCTTTGATGTTTTCTATCCTCTTCTGTATAGAAATTTTGACGACATGAAAGCTCAATAGCCATTTCTCCTTCCCCAAATATGTATTTTATTTATATAAAATATAACTGATATATTTTCCAAAAATACATATAGTACTTTCAAGGAAAATATGCCTCAAATTCTTTTGCTATTTCTCTCAGCTCCTTGTCATTCAAGCCTGGAGTGTGAAAGGAAATCAGTCATTTAAAAGGAAATTTGAAAAACAGTAAAACATTGGCAAAATATCATAAGTACTGAACCAAGACTAATTGTGGAAACAACTCCTAAGTATGCTTAAAAAAAAAAAACAAACACATTGTAGATACTTATAGATATAACTATAGGTATATCTACACTATTCTATAAAATGCAAAAAATGAGTGTAAGACCTAAAAACAAACAGGTGTTTTTCTAACTTCTTATTGTACTTAAAAAATAAGAACATTAAATGATTGTTTTAGACACAATGTTCAGTGCCCTTTTTACAATTCTTATATATTTTGCCATCAATCATGATCATCAAGATACAGTGACTGGTGACTGACAACAGAAAGAGAAATTTAGAGGTGTGAGTAAAATGACAGAGCTGTCATGGTTGCCTCAAAAATTACTCTTCTGAAAGAAGGAGAGAGAACATTTTTTAAGAAAAAGAAATGCTGGCAGCACTGATGTCCCTGTCACCATGTGAGGTAGGGGTTAACAAGAAAGAAAAGTTGCCCAAAACTTCATCTCCTACTCATAGCAAAACTCCACAATATTTTTTATACAGGTTTTTTTTTTTCCTTTTCTTTTCAAACTATCATAATAACTGAGACTGCATTGATAAAACTGTGACATGATCCTGAAAAACATCACAACTCACACTGGCATAATAAATGCTGATCAGCTGAATCAGGAACTGGCTACATGAGCCAGTACTTCAGATCGAACAAGTTAAAATTTAACTGATACACACTCTTGTCCTATAATACCAAAGTAATTATTAAGTACTGAATAATTTTTAGATACATGATTATTTTCCTCACTGAAATAATAAACAGCCATTATCTTCCAAAATTTGCCTTTTATATAATTGTAATTTCTTAAAGTGTTATTTAAAACATGAAACCAAACACAAGGATCTTTACAAGTAAGTGCAGTACACAACCAGCATATGTGCCATGAAACCCTTTTTCCCCGCTGCATTTTCAAAACTTTAACCAATAAATCAATTCAAGAATAATTCCAAAATAACTTTATTAACATTGTTTTGGTCTATCAGCAAGGCAGATCAGATTTGCTTTGATGTCTTAGCTCAACTCCAGTGTCTTGGGCCATTGCTGAATTGCAGCTGTCACTTCCCAGTCTCCACTTCCCACTTCAARTAGGAAGTGATTATCAAATTTTGAATTTGGCTAAGGATCAGAATTTGCTTGACTGCTTTTACACAGAATTGGCCTAAGAATTAGTACTTACTACTACTTGGTCCCAAAGTACTAGAAAGGGTGTTTATCTAATCAGAACATCAGTACAGTATGGTACCAACACAATGGGACTGCCCACTACCTGCACACTGAAACACTCTCAATAGGAGACAGTGAAGTGCCCCACTYTTTCCCTAGTTCCAGTGTCCAAATAATAATCAGGAAGTTCACAAAAATGCTTAAGGTTACAGCTTTTTCTTCTACTTCTGAAAAAACGACTATCATATGTAATTGTTGTGGATTTGGATTTTGTAGTTTTTTTKATTATTGTTAAAAGTTTAATGCTACTCCAAACACAGGAGACTGGATTGTAATTGCAGTCTGTTAGGGTAAGACAATTCACTTCTTAGAACTTCATTTTCCTCATTTTTAAACTGGCACGGAATTCCTTGCCAAGCAAACTGAGATTTGCTGACAACACAAATGTGCTGCACAATGAGCACRTATTCCTTTTTCCTGGGGTTGCCAATTGCACTCTTTGCTGATTTGTTTACTCTGGCATTTTAGTGCCACGCAAAGAACACGGACTTTGGACACTGCCCACTTGTCAAACACATCCTGCACATAATCTCTCTAATTGCAGGAAAGGCCTCCAGAACCAGCTGTGGAAACGTATCTGATATCAAGTTATAAAAATTGAGCATAGTAAATTGAAGGTAAGTTCCAGCTTAAGCAGTTTCCTTAGGGTCTRGGATAGACAGATGTCAGACTATGAAACCACTTCACAGCATGTGAAATGCTCCTTTAGTTAGAACCACAAACTTCTACTAGATTGCTGATTGATGGAATGCTTCCATTAGAAATACACAGCATGAAATTCCAWTTCCARCAAGGAAAGGGAAGTTCTTGATGARACTGGTGAAAGAGTGATAAAAGCTTCACTCAAAACSTCCATTTTAGTATCAGATTGTGGGAAACTTGCACTTAAACAGCCCAACAAAGCCCATTAGCCATCAATCTACGAGCACTAAAGAAAGCTAAGGCCACAACGTTATCTCCTGAGCAATGCTGTTAGAACCACCCTGACACAGATGCTGATCTGAGGACTTAAGTGGCTCTAAACAGCCCTACAATGGATCCACACCCATCCCACTTCCACCCCTACCCTCACACATAGCTGCCAATGGCACACAKAGGAAGGAAAACTCCTACCTGACTAAAGAGAAGAAATACCAAAAAGAGAGGAAGAGAAAGTAAATTGCTTTGTCCATCTTTCAACGACTAGGACAAAGCTTTTCTAGCATCCATGCATCACTGCCAAGTTTTCACAACCAGGCAATCTTTCTAGATTCTTAAAAATTACTCCAATATTGCAGCAGAACATCACCAGAGTACAGTTAAAATTAAGAACTCCTTCCAGTACAAAGGTAACTGTTCTCTACTCCCTGATATAGACAAACAACATATTTGAATAAAAATGAAMCCTAGTGTCCAAAGGGAAGAAATCTGAATCAAGATTTTCTATCAGAAGTTTTTGGTGGCTGGTTTTGTGAGATGGAGAAAAAGAAGAATGAGGTTTGAGGGTTTTAGGCAGCAAGACATGGAAGACTATATGTTAATCTTCTTGAAAGATGAGTGATTATCAGTCTTCACTGTCCAAGGTGTTCCCAATTCATGATGAACAAAGTTTATTTTTGACATTCTAAAAATTGATACCAGTCAAGCTGAGAGTACCTTGGCAAAAATGAAGGATAAAATAATTAAGAGAGTAATTCTAGCACACACAAACATGGAATTAGCATTGAGAGCTTGGCAGCCACCTCAGCTAGCATTCAGTTGTCTGCTCCTGCCTTTTGTCAAAGCTTTTCCTTCTGGCTGGGATGGATAACAAAGCTTATCTCAGCTTCTTCCATTCACTGTTTAACATCTTAGAAGAAACACATTTGTTATGTAGTAAATATTGACATCCTGGAGTGTGTGCTTCAGTTGTTAAGACAGATCCCAAATATCCTATTCTGTTAGACTTTCTGTGGTGTTTGGGAACAAAATCAAATCCATTGATTGTCATGCATCCATTGGAGCCATATTAAGTGACATTATCATTTGAGTGTAGGCAGGGGAGATTCATTTAGAAGAATAATTGTACTCCTCAAAAATGACAAAACAATTTCTAGCTGATGACTGGACTCCAAATTCAATGCAGATTTTGTCCAAGTCAGCATATTAGATATAACTGTTACTTTTGCTGGGTTATGTTGTACACTAGTCAAGAGTTCATTCACATATTCACTCTCAAAGACAACTAATTAATTACCACAATGTTTATTGCAAGGTACTCTCAGACAAGACTCTGAAAATGAACGTCTAATTTATGTAGACYTCAAAGAGATTGATCTCACTTTAACCAAGCATCTATTCTCTAGTTTCAGACTGTGTTAATTGCAAAGATGTTAATGGCTGGTTCATAGATAAACAGACTAACACGGCCTACTTGGTGCAAAGCCAGCTGAAACACCTTTAATAAATGGGGTTCAGTAGCACCACTTGGGGAAACAAGGTCTCACAAATTTCCCCCCCGTTCCTTCTTTTAGCAATGTAAAACAAGGTTGGATCATGTGGTACATCTGTGGCATCTTTGCTCCTAAATGAGAAAAGTAAATTTAAGTTTTATTCTAATATCACATTATTCAGATGAACTACTCTAYACTGTGCTTGCCCCCTGGAAAAGCCTTTGAGCAGGTTCTCCATCTATACACTATGGTAAAAAGAATGCCCATTTTCTTTTGTATTTGCAGKGATCTTTTGCTGTTGGATATATCGGCAAGTTGATGCTGAGGAGCAGACTGAAAACTGGACTGCTCTCCCTTAATTGTGATTATGAATATTTAATAAATGAACCAGAGCCCATATTCTATGCATTTTTATCCATCAAATCCATCTTTATTAGTACCTTTCACATTCTTTGAGAACTAATTTTCAAAGTTCAGAGTTTAACTTGTCTTGTTTTGGTACTGAACATGAAGCAACTTCTTACTGCTTTTGGCAAAGTGGAGTGCTCCTCTACTGGAAGTAAATGGAATCTATCAGGAATCAAATGTCATAATTCAGAGATGAGAGCCAAATATAGAAGTGTCCATATTGTGCTGTGCATCACACCTTGGATATCAGCTCTGATAAAYTATAATAGGTCAGAGTAATCATTGTAGTCTGAAAATATCTTTCAGAACATGGCAATTGCTACACCAAACACTGAAACATATTTGGGAAAAAGTAACAAACACAGATTTGTTTGTTTTCATACAGCAACCATCTCTGACAATGATACTTAGGTCAGTCATATATATAATACATAGACTTATATGCATACATAGCAAATAATGTAATTTTAGATTTTTACTGAAAGTTACTATCTGTATGCATAACTAAGCTGCACATTTCTCTATGTACCTCACCTTCAAATCAGCTAGTTCTGAGACAGATTGACTAGAGATGCTGAATGTACAAGTTACACTGCAGTGTACCCTTGTAAGCTTATGGTGTTCAAGTCTAAGTGCAACCCTTCCACAACCTAAAGACCCACAGATAATTCTCATATTAAATAAAAAAAGGTAGTTTTCCATTCTTCCTGAAATTAGCAGGAAGCTGTGAGTGTCATGCCAGCCCCATGGCAGGTGTGCATACCTCTGCTCTAACAAACAGCTGAACACACCTCGTGGCTCTCTTTGGCTGTGCTCACATTGTCTTTTYAAAGAGCAGAAACACCCTCCTCCCTCGCCAGCATGTTCAGTAGCACTGAGAGCAGGGACTCTGTTATTTAACACAGGGATCCTTCCAGCTGCTGCTGGTTTTAACCACCATTGCCCTCAGTTTGCAGAGACACTCTCATCTTGTGATTCCTGGGGTCTACAGAGGAGCTCCAGGCAGTTAAT
>NW_026623493.1:928564-941064 GCF_030028575.1 Malurus melanocephalus | reverse complement strand
AAGGTATTTCAATGTACAGGCAGGGAAAATTTGCTTTAATGTTTGCAGTGCAAGACCTTCACTTCCTTACACTCACATGATTTGTGCAAGTTCTTCACTCAATGTTTCTATTGACACACCATTTCTAGCTTAATCRATAGAAAAAWAAAAATTCATATTATTTTTGAAGGCTTTGACAATACCACAATGCCAAACACCACATTTTGGTTTCTGAGCACACTTCTTGAAGGAATAATGAACTATTTCTTTCCAGAATGAAATTCTCCATGACAAGCAAAAAAAATCTTTGGCTCATTCCTGTATATCTGCTTGGATAAAACATTTTGAAAGGCAGGGACATGTTCTGTCAACAAAAAAAAAAAAAAAAAAAAAAATAGAAATCAAGGCAAAAAAATCTTAATCTACAAATCTAAAACAAGAAAAATCAGATTGTGCAGTATTTTTTATGCAGGAAACTATTTCTAAATAGGATTTCTATTCTAAAATGATACTGCACAGATAGCAATGGAACTATTTCTCTCTTCCTCACTTCATAAAATTTTGACATCACTTCCACCTGCTGAAGGTGCAACCCTTTAACCTCCCAAGCTCCATGTGTTGGTCACTCTCCCTTCCCTGCTGCCCCTTCCCCCTGACTGTAATGGACAGTTCCCTCCTGGATSTCCCAAAAGACAGAGATGTGCCTGGTAAGTGGGGAGAGGTCAGACACGAGCACAGCTATTTATTACATATACTGCAACCAGATGGAAGTAACTCATCCATCAAGGAGCGCGTCATCCTCATCACATTAACTTTTTATAAAAAGCCTACTGCTCCTTCTCTGATCCACACAGTTCAGCTTCCTCTCTTCYGTGTGCTTTTACAAAATGAACCCTCTCTAACCCCACTGCCACTTTCTCCTTAAATCATTGCTACCTATCACTCCATGGTTATTTTTAAACTTTACTTTTATCAATACTCATCCTGTAGCTCTGGGAGATATTAAAAGTGTACCAGGGCAAGGAAGGGCGTTTCTGACACTTGCTCCCTCATTCATCAGCCCCTCATAGGCCCGTTGGTGACAATGAAAAGATTTCACAATACTGTGCGGCAGAAACTCATTCTCCCACTCATCCATCATGCTCAACCTAGCAGCAGTTCTACTGACCTAATCTGTAATGCCTCAATGCTCACTGGAGATTTCTTAAAGGCACCCTTCATTGTTGTTAGTTACAAAGAATCAGCCTGTGCTATTAGATAAGGAGACTAAATGGTGCAAGAATTAATGCAATACTGTACCGTCACCAAGGTGCACGTTCAAACACTGCAGAGCTAGAGTCAGTGTGGAAGATGCCTTTCATCTGAGTTTTGTTGCAGATGATATGGAAAGGAGATGAAAGTAGTTTAAACTCACTTCCAGGTGTAGATAGCACAAGTGGGAGTCACTATCACTAATTTATCACTTTTTGACACTCGCAGGCTAATGGGTCCCAGCTACTCCACAATAAACCAAAAACCACATTAGAGTCCCTTCTTCAGAAAATGACACTCACAAGGAAGGAAGTCATAGTTGAACACTTTGATGGAACATACATTTTTTTTTCTAAAGGGGAGAAGCTGCACCTGTGTGAGCAGTAGATATTAAAAATATAGGACAATGAAAAATGTAGCATAGATTTTATACATAGGGATGCAGGAGACAGCTAGAGGTATGATTTTATCACAGTGACACAGCCATAAAAGAATGACAACACAAAGAGTAACTGATGAACATAAATAAGTAAATAGCAATCAATGATGAGTGAAACAGTCAYTCTGTAAGAGTTCAGAATTTATTGTGCCATTTCACTTAATGGAGTTAACTATTTTTTTTAAATGGTGCAATGGATCAGTCATTCACAAACAAGCAAACCTAATAGTGCAAGGTCTTTTACACATTAGAATGCTATTTGTCTAAGACATTGTTGGTATGAGGCTTACAAATAACTACCAAAAAAAAATTAATTTATTATTTAACCAGAGACATAAACACGTAGACAAATATTAATCTGTTACTCTGCCAGCTTCTCCAGCTCCTTGCCTGCTGTGAGTACTGTCTAGGTGCCTCAAAGACAAAAACCTCTCTACAGATATCAGCCTGTGGCTTGCATTACGCTCTGGGACCAAGGCCACAGTCATTTGAAGAGACCAAACCCAAATTGTAACACAAGCCCCTGGCCTACATATAAATATCAGCACAGCACATATAATTAAAAAAAAATAGAAGTTTTAAGCTGTGTTTTAAACACTGAAAACTGGGGCACAAGAAATTAAAAGACTTGTCAAAGATGCCACGMCAGCCTGACACAGGGGTAGAAACTGACCCCAGTGTAAATTTTAGACCGGTTTTCTTAAGCAAGCGTCCACCTTTCTATCTTCATTTTTACATGCTAAGTAGAAAATATTAGGGCTGGATAGAAGGATTGTTTAGTCACAATCCTCAAATGCAAAGTACTACATAAAAATGTCATACCTTATGCATGCAAAATGCTTTCAATTAAGTATATATAGTAYGCATAGGACAAAGACATGACATTTGTCTGTTCTCTGAGAACACAGGAGAACAGAATATATACTACTATATTCTTTTTTAGCCTGTTCTGAGCAAGGTTAAGTTTTTTTGGTAACAAGAACAACAAGGGATCATGCTAAAACCTGCAGTTTAAGTGSACTGAAAGCCTATGCAGCTTAGGTTAGCACACAAAATTTATCTGCCCTTTTTAAATACTGGAAAGAAAGTATGAAAGTCAAATGGGTATAGCTCCATGTCTCCAACATTTTTTAGAGTTCAAGCAGTAGTGAGCTCATTTTTTCTCCACTTCCCCTAAACAGAATCAAGCCTTGCAAAGCACTGTGCACCTGCAACATGCAAGGTTATTTATCAGAAAGTATTCCACATTTTACAGGTCAAAACCATTCAACATTCTCCATCCAAAAATATGAAGGAAGAGAAACCCTCAAAAAAGCATCACKGGTAGCACTAAATACACATCTTGCTTTTGGAAGCTTATTGGAAATTCCAGRGCTGGAGAGAAATATCCATTTCTTCCAGAAGACTTCCAAAAGCATTCACAGCCATTCCATGTGCCACGCTGTTTACATTTCCCTTTAGCCAATGAGCTCTGAGRTCTAATTGTCACCTTGGCTTATCTTCTAACAGCAGGCCACCCCAACTTTTCTGGGTGTATGTGCATCTTGGCACTTAYCAAAATTCCCTCATTCTATTATGTGAATGTCTTGTGCCATTTTTCTTCAAAGCATCACAAATTCAGAATTTACCCAGCCTAAAACATTTACAGAAATAAAGACTGCTACACACTTTTTTGGCAACGGTAAAGAAATTACACCTCTGGAGAAACAGAACTCTTTTCATAAATAACGGATTTATRGCGTGTTCTATTGAAAGCACTTCCCAGGAGAATGTTAGTCAGCACACTCTGCTATGTAATACCTTCAGCTCTATTAGCTTTTCCATAAGTAATTTGGGATGCCTACCCACTTGGAGAGGAAAAATACAAGAAGAAAAAAGAAGTCGCCAGCTTTTGTACCAACATCCATCCAATGTTTAAAAAAGAAAGCAGTGACTTAAGGATTTGAGCTAACCAAGCTCCCAGCAGAATATGACCCTGAAAAAATATTACTTGTAGATGSTGTATGTTAATCACTGATCCCTGGAAATCTCATCTGAAACACGTCTAATCAGTAATAACCAAACTGTCACACTTTGAGATGACTACATTTCCCAGAATAGCTAAGACTGTTCCAAGGATCAGGATTCATTGTCCCTGTCCTGAACAATTAAGGTCAGGATCCTCCAACAYTCAGCTTAGAGCTGCTTCTCTGTGGCACAAAGCTTCCTTGCAACCTGCAAGCAGAATGAACAATTCTGAAGACACCCGACCCCCCTCTTAACACTTGGAGCTCAGTAGGAGACCAATCCATGGACAATTTTCCTGTCCTGACTTGATGAGCTTAAAATTTTACCAGAAGAAAGTAATATTACAGCTCAAATGAACTGATAGATGAGAGAAAGCCACTGCAACAAAGGCATACACATCGACCTATAATTTGGACATCACAAATGATAATTAAAATGCAAAAATCTCCAATATAATGAACACATGGCTAGTTTAACAGGCTTAAAAAAAACATCCAAGCTTTTTCTTAAATTATCTTTGATAAATTAAGGTATATTGGCAATTGTATTTATAATGCTGTAAGGTTTTTTAAATGTATTTACTGGGAGTAGGAGGGGCATGGACTGTCACAGTGAGGACGTATGGTTTTCTATGGTGGGGGAGGACAGAAGGAGACTTTTTATTACCTCAAAAGGCAAAACCATATTTCAGAAAATGTTATTTAACACAATGATGTGATAAGGTGGAAATTCTCTGACCTAAGACAAGCWATTATTGCTAACTACTCCCTAAACCCCAGTGCTGTGCTTTGTGCTTGTTTATTTATTTATTTATCAGTCTTATACTTTCCTAAATCCAGCTACAGAGCATCTGATCTCTGCTTTATTCTTAATGGCTCTTTATGGTGAAGAATGATTGCTTAGAGAAATGGGTTTCAKTTTTGAACAGTCTATTAAAAACCAGTTGTAGCCCTAACTACTACAGGCACATTTAAAATACTAGTATTTTGACAAACTAACATACACCTCTAATTCCAAAAAGGAAAGCTTTTTATTCAAATAAAATCAGCTGTAACAATGAATTATGTGTATTTATATATTTATGTGGTGCGTTATATCCCAAAATACTTACAAAAYCAAATCTGCAAAGAAGCAGAGAGATGCAAAACTCCACATACTAGAACTACTTGATTTTTTTTGCCAGATAAGTAAAATCCCTTCAGATAGAAAAGAAAGGGTGTGGGCTTTGCAGGGAAAAATAAAATAAATAAATAATAAAAAAAAACCTTTTTGTTTAGATGGGCAAAGTGACTCTAAAACATCTTTAAGACTTTTAATACCACATTCTGATCAACAGAGAAAAGCAAGCAACAGCCACATGCATTTCATTTAGGAGCACATGGTGATATGGAGCATAAACTCATTTACAACTCTCCACAGYCGAGCTCACAACATCACTTAACACTTCAGAAAATCCTGATAATATTGTTGTCTTACACTACAAAGATTTTGATCTTAAAATGTGGCTCTTAGTATTTCCTAAGTATAATCTGAAGATTTTTTAGCACCTTTTGTCTGTAAAGTCAAGACTCTCACCACAGACCAAATGCCAAAATATAAGAAAAAAAAATCTTTTTATTTACTTAATTCTTGTTCTTTTCCTCTAATATTCCTAMAACAAAATCCATCATTTTGTAAGCCTGCAAGACTGAAGGCTAAAAACCTCCCTTTACCAGAATCCTAATATGGGAAGTATCACAGATKTATAATGCTGATGAATGAAAAAACGCATTTTTCATTTCTGCCAGTTGGCTTTACAAAACCAATGGAAAATGAGAGCATTTGATACCTTCTGGAGTACCACCCAAGAAAATGCAAACTAAACCTTGCCCCAAGAAAAGGCAAACTAAAAAAAGAATTGCAAAAATGCCCTGGGTCAGTGGGAACACTTCCCTCTGAATTGCATTATAAATTGCCTGGATTTGTGCAAATAACTGCCTGAGACAGCCTGGAAAATCTCACCTATGGTTCAAAATGGTGTTAATACAATCCCATTACATTAAGAATTAAAAAACAAGACACTGCAGAGAAGTTGGCATCATTTCATGTGAACTGGAGCACACCTGAAGCTGCACCAGTACCCAAGTTCAAATGTATAGATTGAAATCATGTGCAGGGAGATTTTTGCATAGTTTAGTGTTGCCAAAATGCAATATTTATCCTAACASAGAGACAAGGTTCATAAAACACTAATAGCATTGTCTTTTCTGGTAGAGCCTACATATAAAAGCTGAGATTAAAGCTCCTGAACATGAAAACAAAGTGCTGAAATAAACACACCTGCTGCAGAAGTAATGCCAAATTTCAATCCAGACTGTCATAAATACAAAGTATGCAAGAGTGCTGTTGGAAAATAAGTAATATCACGTCCAGGTGTTCTACTGAATGTATTTTCCAGCCAGGTATTTTCTGGGTATTCTTTTTTAATCTGACCTTAAAAAAGAGTCTGGAGAAAGCCATTTCAGAATTTTTCTTCAACATCTATCTCAAAAATGGGCCATTTGATTCGTGAACATCTCTAATGTATATCATCAGTGACTGAAGGAGTTTTTTTATATGATTTTTGACAATTTAACAAGTCCTCCTGACAAATTAAATGGTTGTGTTGACAACTTAACTGTACTGCCAATCAATATTTTCAATTACTTTCATTGTCATTCAGAAAAAATACAACACGAGGTCATACAGTGGTAAAACCAAGTAAAGAAAATAAAATGATGCAGAGTTGGGGGGGAGGGGGGCACTGGGAGGGGACTGAAACTTTGAGGCACAACATGCAATTTAAACATTCTTTGTTTTTCAGGGGAAGGGTTAGGTGCTTCAGAATAACTTCTCTAATTTTAGACCTTGGTGACACCTCTCTGAGAATACAACACAGCTTCCTTTCTTCCCATAAGCTATTTAAAAAGTCATTAAACTCGAGCTGCTACTGCATGGCACTTTCAGTGAAATCCTCTTTATTCCATCACTTCACAGCATAACCCCCATGTTCTGAACTAYTAAACCAGCCCTGTACAAGGTAGATGTGAGTGCACTTCCAGAGCTATGGGTCCTCCACAGATTTTTAAAGTCAGAACCTCAGGACAGAGTCCTAACAAGCACAGCTCTGTGATGGAGAGAGCACTGTACTTTTAAAACTTGGTACCACAGCAAAGAAATACCTCCTGCAGAAATTCCTTCCTACAATTACAAACTCCTTGACCAAGAAATTCAAATTACTTTGTGAATTCTCCCTTTTCCTTAACACAATGGGGAATCAAGCCATATGGCTAATAACAAATAGTATTAAAAAAGCCCATTTAATTCCAAATCCTTTTCCTCACAAGACRTGAATATAGGATATAGGCATGAAAGCTGAGTGCCAGCAGTTAYCAAATTCTTAATGTTTTCTGGCTCACTAATTTAAGGTATGCAGAAGGAAATTTGGGTAAGGGGAACCTGAGCTTTGTGAGCTCTGCTGCAGACTGGAACAGAGGAAATTGGGCACCTAAAGAAAGGACACAAACAGGCCCACAACCCAAAGTGAGAAGAAAATGGATTTAAAAATATGTGCAGGGAAACCAAGTCTTAGAGGCAAAAAAAAAAGGAAGCATGTTAGGACACTTGTTGGAAAGAAGTCATGAAGGTAGTWTGTAGATAAATGCCTGGAAGTTGTTAGAAAGCAAAGTGAGTGTGAAGAAAAGTATGTATGAAGGTGAGTCTAGTTTTCAGTTAATCCAAGCATAAACCTTTTAAAAGGTGAACACCCCAAAATCAATAGTCATTTTAGAAGCAAAGAACTGCATATATTACCTATATTGTGAGAGACCAGATAATCCTCTCTGCGTGAGCTTAATATTCTATTTTTGTCAGAATTCCCCTCTTGGAAAAAGAGCTAAAATAGAGATATTTACTAATATCAGTCTAAGCCCTCCTTRTTTAAAGGATTCAAGAAGTCCAGGACCATTAAAAAACATTACCAATAAGATGAGTAAGATGATATTGCTGGTCACTCCATTTACAGATTCTGCTTCTCTTGCTATTAAAAACCAATTTATTTTTCACTGTCATATGGGGGAGGAAGAATGGGAGAAGCATTTCAGGCAATTCTGTATCTCACAGTCCAGACCTGAGAAATAAGTGTGCAGACAGGAAAGATGATTTTATCCTTACAAGATATCTGGAAAAAGGCATATTAATCGAATTATTAAATATTGCAAGCAACTATAGTATCATTAGCAAAAATTCAATCAAGTCTTTGTCCACAAAAACTTTAAAATTAAGAAAGTGATCACAAATATTGCCACTGAYCAATTTACAGTAACTCTTTTAAGCTCAATTCTAGTATTTTAAGAGTATTTTAAAATCTCTTTTGTATTACCTAAGTATTTACTGTTTATCTTAATTCTTTTCTATTCCCTTCCAACTTTAAGACCAGTTTTAATATTTTTATCATTTATATTTAAGAGGTTATACACACACAGAATGTAGTTTCAGTTAGCAAAGGCAAGCAATCAGCAACTCCTCCCCCTTTTTAGCAACTATTTTAAACAAAGAAAGATCACAGGTGCTGTGCTGAAAAATAAAGAAAAAATAAATAAATWAAAAWAAAATAGCTAGTATGTCATCAAGCCTTGGTCATTGCAAGGCGTTGTTTCTATTCAGGTAAATCAGTTTCCAAAGCTACCAATACACAGATATACTTTGATGCAACAAGAAATGAAAAAAAAAAAAAAATTGTTTTATGGAGAAGCAGAATACAGAAGTTTATGTGAAAAGCCTGACTTCTTGAGGCAGATTCCATTGCTTGTGTTGCTGCAAAACCAATGGATTCTGCACAGTTCTGTTAACCATCAGCAATTATCTTCCTGTCAAAGCTAAAGGTAACAAATTTCCCCATATCCAGCAAGGCTATATCATCAACCGGACACCGGCATCATTTGACGGAAACTAAATCACGACACCAGCCAAGAGCTCTGACAGACAAATGTGCTGCCTCCGAAAATCTAGGCCTATCACTCAGAGGAGGAAAAAAGGTTCTCTCAGCTGGTCTTTCCGAAAAGAGATTAAATGTTGTAGATTCTGTAAGTACAGTACCRAGCGAATCCTAAATATGAGAATTATTAATGGACTTTACCACTGGCCTTTTTAATCTTTTGCCAGCATATGTTCATCTGTTTTACCTTGGTCTGTCTCGTTTGCTGATGGACACAAAAGGCAGGAGCTGTGCATTATCCCAGTCCTAATCAGAGACAGCAGCACAAGAACAATGTACTCTCCCTATCACCGGGATAACGCTTTAGCACTCGCTGCTCTTTTATAATGAAGGCTGTGTAATAAAAGATACCTCTAATGCCTCCTGTCCTTATGCTTAACAATAACATCCATTTCATGATATGCTACATAATGGGAATACCAGTTCTTAACCTGCTYGGTTACAAAGTGCTGCATTATCACAATGCAATTGCAGTTTGGCTGGAATTTCCTGATAATCTGTGGCTGGAGCTCGCATTCTTTTCCCCAAAGGGACATAGAGTACAGTAGATCAGCCTGTAACTGCAAAACTACAATTGGAGTATGGCTATCTTTAACCTATGTAATACCCAAGGTATAAAAAAATGTGATGCTCATAAAGTGGTGCTATATATTGCTAAATACAAATCAAAGAACTTTCATTGACAGGTCAGCGAGATATTTTTTTTATACAGGATCTGGTGTCACATTAAAAGTAATCACAGACACAATTATCTAGTGGAAATTCCAGTGGAAAGCCCGTGAGGGGGGAATTGATGTCTGAGGGGATTGATGGTACTGGAAAAAGCCTTTCACCTCTTGGTCACTGGTTGAGACATGGGCCAGGCTGGCTGTGACCCAAAGCTGTAACTGAGTGACAGCTGCTCAGTGAGCTCAGGACAGGAGCAGATTCACACCAGCACCTTTTGGGGTGATGCCCACTCCTCATGGATATCCATTGGAAGCATCTGAGGAGCTTCCAGCAGCTTGGGGAGCTGTAAGGACTGCATGGACATTGCTCCCACAGGCACTGATTCCAAACAGAAGCTGCCACACATACACATCCTGCTTTGGAAAGACCCTGCATTTCATGAGACTGGATGTTTTGGCTCACTGAAGCTGCTTTCCAGTAAAGCAAATGTTTCCCCAAAATAACTTAAACGACCAAAAAAAAAAAACAAAAAAACCCCAAAACCCTACAGAACACACTCTGAAATTTACTTATTAAGTTTCAAATTTGAGATTGTATTTACCACAAATGTTGGTAATTCACACACAAAAGAGAGCAAATTAAAACCAGAAGTTTGCTTTAAAAGAGTATTTCCAGTTTCCTAACTTTTATTTTAAATTTTCAAGTTTTMTGCCAAATTAGCAGATTCTATATGAAGAAGAAGAATAGGAAGAACAGCTTAAGTAAGAAACAACACAATTAAAAGAGAAACAAGAGAGAATTTTATCTGTTTCATGCTGATGCCTTCTATCTTAAATATAAAATAAAGTTGGGAACTTTTCCCTGCATAGGAAGACTGGGATTCAATGGGAATCCTAAAAGAACTTAAATATAGAGTGYTTCTGTTTACAGAAGTTTTTAAAGTTTACATCCTGAAGAAAAACATTCACTTTTGTTTTCCCTTTGCTTTTTGATCTCTCTCACATAAAGAGGAAAAAAAATACTGTTTGTTCTAAAATTAATAGAGCGCACAAAATATGGATACAGCATCATGAAAGTTACCAAAACTCCACAAGTCTACTTTTCTATAAATTTAGAGCTCATGGAATGCAGAAAATACCAAACACCTTCTAAAGCCTGGGAACCAAAAAGGGATCCTCTTAATTAAGCTTCATATGGGCTTCGGATTAATTAGAACGTGCAGCAAACGTGAGATCAGGTACAGGCATTTACTGAGAGATTTTAATTATTAGTATAAGCAAGCTCTGATTAACCCATATGCTGGATGGATGAACCCATCCTGCTGCACAATTTTAGAAACAGAAAAGCTAGCAGCTATTCATCTGGAGAAATTAGGTATTTAACAGCAAGCTAATTCGTTATTAAAGTATTTAAACCAAAGAAAATGCGAACCTGGGTAAGCAATGAAAATTCTTAGCTTGACTCTACTGTTAACCTCAGTGTGATACCTGAACAGTGTGCTCGTTCATTCCACGCCAAAGTGACACTCGTGAAACGCAACGTTTTAATTAGGATGCTTCATAATATGGAACAAAAAGTATTGCAATGAAACACATAATTAAAACACATGTCATGCTGAATCATTTTCATTTATATCACAATACACCGGTGCCATGACACTGCTGCTACCGGCTCTGAGTGCTACTGAGGACRTATTTACCTACCAGCAGGAAATCCCATCCAAGAGTGTTTGAAATCCTGGCTGTCCATATTTGTCTATACTAATCCTATTAATGCACTTGCCCCTGAGCTTGTTCTGCAAGGACCCTACATTCAGTCTAAGACCACAGGCAGTACCTCCCCTCTTCTGCATATTGATTAGTGCACAGATGGGGGTGGGGCAAGAAATAAAATAAAACTATCAAATTTTTCAGCCTGTCACAGCAYAGTAATTGAAATATGCTTTTTTCCTTTACAAATTAATATTTCTGTTACAAACCATTGAAGGAAGTTTATAACACCAATAACACCTGAGAAATCAGTCACTACTGTAGTTAATGACTGGTTTGGTAGATTGTTAACTGCCCTTAACTTCCCATGAGTGGTTAACTAACAAACCAGTCATTACCTACTTCATCGGGATTAGAGGTTAAACATAAACTTGATTACAAGCTATAAATGTGAGTAATTTGAAATGTTACTGGTTATTACAAAAATATATGGTAATAATTTCCTCTTTAATGAAAGGGAGCATGTTTTTAGTGGTCCCTAGTTTCTTGTTGAGGCTTAGGAAAAGAGAACAGTGTATGATTAACAGCTACATTCTTATGATGGCTATCTGGAGCGAGATGGCAAAAATGAATACTCACTACCTATCTGTGTTATAAAAATATAGAATCATCATTCTATCTGTAAATAAACATGAGGTTTGTAGTATGTATTCTTAATTTTCAGTTGAAAATGTTTGTGGCCAACAGATGCAGATTTTTCATACACACATATGGGGGAGAAGACTTGCATTGAGGAAAAAATCCCAAATCTGAGTACATCTATTAGTCCAGAAGAATCTTTACAGTGCAGTGATATCATTACCTGCAGGAACCCAGAACACTCTTCCTCTTTCAAGAGAAATCTCACCTGTAAAATTATTAACAAGGTAATTGAAACAGGTAAATCTTAGTCTTAAAGTGATTTTGGGACTCAGATCACAGAACCAGATTCAGAAACACCATAAAATTTCAAGAAGAAACAAAGTTTAGGTGTCTAAATATCTCCATGTAAATGCCTGAAAGAATGCACCAGCTACTRACTGTGTCCTGTGGTGGCAGTGCAAACTGAAGAAATTCTATTGTACAATGCCAGGCTGAGATYTCCAGAGCCATCTGGATTTCAGAGATTATCAGAATGCAATAAATAATTTGCAAGTGCTAAAAGGAACTAAATCAAATGTGGGGCAAGGAAATAATATTTTACACTTACTCTAGTAAACTCAACATGAGAAATAACCATAATCTATGCTAATAAAAGAGTTTAAATAGCCACTAAAACTCACGAAAATGAGTGGGACAATGACCAGGGTAAGTACATGTGGAAAGTTCTAAATCAAGAGAAGGTTCAGGAATCTCAGATAAAGAGAAGATGATAAACCCTTTATCCCATCCC
>NW_026623493.1:892725-928489 GCF_030028575.1 Malurus melanocephalus | reverse complement strand
GCAAAGTTGAAGTTACTGAAGTAACTGCTGCTGGCATGTTGGGCTAGGAGGATCACAGGTTTTGTATGTCTAAACATAAGCAATTAAAAGTATTTTATAGTCACAGGGAGAATGATGGATCAAAGCTATACAGTTTAAAGTTTAGCATGCATGAAGAAAAAGCAYTGCTTCTTAAATAGAAAAGGCTGTCTCCTGTAAAAAAGCAGCTTCCCTTAACCTGCAGCTTTGATGTGATAGCTCACTATCAGTTAGCTTCTAATCTGAGGGTCAATCACCTGTAGTTCAGTTTGATATACTGCAACTCACAAAATATTTTAAAAATACAGCATTTCCTTTTGGGGAAACTGTGTTACTTGAGAATAGTTGACAAATGCAGTTCAACAGTAAAAGAAACTGACCCAATTTTGTTGATACACTTACTTTCATGGTTTCCTTCCTCATTAAAAGTCTCTTACAACACTGAGAAACTCTCACACTGAAAACTGACCATTGCTGTAGTCACCTCTCTTCCCCAAGACCCACTTTGGTTCATATTAAACCATATTTAATATTATTATAAGTGGAGCAGAATTTCTTCCAACAGGTGTGTGAACCCCAGGAAAAAACATGGTTTCAATAATATTCTGTGTAGTTTTACTGAACATAGACTGGTGCTTTCTGAACTCACAATTAAAATGTTTCAACACAGAGAGGGCTCAGCTCTATGTGTGCCATACAAATAAACACTAAATAGTTTTAAGTATCACATATACAGGCCACCAGCTTCCCAGCTCCATTTCAGCAATAAAGYTCAGCATTTTTATGTTATGATTATTATACAATAAAGACGAATTTCTCATAATGCTATTTGTGCAGCTATGATACCATTTATACAGATTCTTAAACCTATCAAACAGCTATTTTAAATCACTGGAACTGCTGCTGCCTTCTGATCAGTTGAGGGAGAATCGTGCAATGAAAYAGTGGGTGCTGGTTGTCATCTGCAGGAAAATGCTTCCAAACACAAAGCCTTCAACAGCATCTTCCAAATCCACATGGAAGCTTCTAGCAAGCCCATGTACAAATATCTGGAGGACATTTCAAACCACCTATCAGGTGCTAGGATCATGCACATCCAGCCACCTCAGCCCTAGGTCACACCCACTCCTTAGCACAGAGAGATACCCAGCAGTCTATCCAGATCCTCTTTAGTGGGTGCCAGCCCCAAGCAGTCTATCTGTGGTATCTAACAAAAAGAAAGCAAAGAGAATCCCAATTGTGAATACTTCCCTGAGGTCACTTCACGTCCTTTCAGCTAGCACAGKACACAGGACTATGCATTAGTGCTTTCTCTGCCAGAACTGGTCCAGTTGAGAATCTGTCAGCCTGGTGAACCAGAAAGCACATGAGGAGAACTCCAAAGCAGGTCTAAGAGACACAGAAGAGGTAATGAGGGAGAGGATATAGGTAAAATTGATAGGAATGGGGAAAAAAGTGTCCTCCTCTGGATAAAAGCCAGGCCTTTACTGAAGAGAGCTCCCCCAGAAGGTCCATGACACTGGAGGATGCTCCCCAAAACACAGCTCAGTAGCAGGGTAACAATGGCAACCAGAGAGTGACCAAACTGCAGCAATTCCATACATTGATGCACTGCCCTCGGCCCCATCAGGCCTCCCTTCTCACACAGCACAGCAGAGTCTGGGAATTCACAATAAAGCTCCTACTGCCCCTAAAACCATCAATAACCACCACAGCACAGAAGGCAGGAGCACGCTCCAGGGGACAGAGCGCAGCACGAGGAGGTGGCAGAGGGATGAGCTCTTCCTGTGCATCCACTGACCTCTGTCTCCATTCTCTGCCCACAGCACGTGCCTGCCTCTCATCAGGACAGGGACTTGTCACAGCGCTGGCTTTGACACCCAGACTGATGCTGGCACCCTCACACRCTGAGAGAAGCCTTTCCTTCACACAGAATTCTGACAGCCTCACTTTATATGGACAAATAACCTCAAATGAGATAAGACAAAAAGCAAGCATGGAAGCACAGGCATTTAGCTACATATGAATTTTGAGTTGAACATTAATTTTTCAGCACATTGTACTGTAGTAAATCACTTAATCATGATTGAGACTTTTTTTTAGAAGAAATTTTAATTTAGAGTCCAATGCAAACCAAAATTTCAGATACAGAACGTGAGATTTTTATTTAAATAAACCATTAAAACTGTCACTATGTAMTTTTTTTGCTAGTACTTAATGTAAATTAGAAACAAGAAAACACACCAGTTAAACAAATCCTCAGTAAATATTACCAAGAATATTTTCAGATGTCAAGAGATCAGGATCAGTCCCTTTTTTTTATGGGGGTGGAGAGAGAAGGGGTTATGTGGGACAGAAAGGATTAAGTGTACACAATGTACTTGAAACACATCCATAGCATTTTAAAAGCTGAAAATAAAGGCTTTTAAGAGATAGATTTTGGGGTCTGAAAGGAGAATTGATACAGAGAGCTAACCTGGCATGATTTTAGGGGATATATCTAAAAAGCCTAATCATTGATAATTCACAATTTGTGAGCCTGGTGGGATTTCATGCAGAGCACTAGCCTCACTAAGGTAATTGGTGCTATTGAAACAACACTGGCTCAGCAGCACGCTGCTTTCTTCCTCGCCTCTGGGCACAGGAAGGATCAATATTTGTTAGGATTGCTTCTTGTTCCAACAATGTAAGATTTACAATACTTGCTAGGATTCTCACTTTGTCTTCACACAACTCATCAGTGGAACCCAATTACTAACCTCAGACAAACAACATTAACATGAGCCTCTATGCTTCTTTATTGCCCTTCATCCAAGTCTCATTTCAGGGTCTTCAGGCAGTGCCACTATAACAGATACTACACTTTAAAGTGTGCTCCAAGGAATAAATTTTCAGTCTTTCATTACTCGTACCTTGATTTACTTCATATCATCTTGCCGCTATAGACAAAGATAACACACTGTAAATTACAGCCATCCTGTCTTGTAGTTTCAGAGGTAGGGGGAAGGCAGGGAGTGATGCTTTTGCACTACAATTAGCACTGGGCGCCACAGCTTCGTTGCTATCATCACCAGCGACTGAAACTTCTTYTATCAAAACAAGCAAAGCCATTATTTCATATAAACTCATTTCCTAAATTGCTTCATATTTATTTCACGCTCTGATAAATGAGAAACTCTACAGTAAGAGAAAAATACATATTTTTTTATTGTTTATAGCATTAACTTAGGATACATAATCTCATTTAACTTTACTCATGGGGCYATTTCTGCAAATTTTTCAGTCCTGATGTCTTAATAACACAGTGGCCTGTGATAGTTTGCTGTTCATTATGTTCTACTTCAAGCTCAGCACACAAAAGCAAACCCCCAATCTGGATAATTCTGTTCCAAATGTTTCAACTATTAGTGCAGAGCCGGCAACAGAAGGCTTGGGAAACAGTCATTGGAAAAATTCCTTTAAGTTAGCTGTTGCAGTACCCCCTTATTTGTCCTACAATTTCCTCCATCCTCCATCCTATTCCAGTGGCTGATAACTAAGAACATTAGTTTTATGCGACTTGTCAAGCTCAAATGAAAAGAGAGCTAACTTTAATGACACTGCAATTAATCGCCCCAATAGACAGACAGCTAAAAGACAAGATATTGACTTCATTAAGGATAATGTATTATGTCATTAAGTTGGTAGGGTCACCTTGTGTATCATATATGCTTGCTAATATATTGGCATTTTCCTCAAATAAGATAAATTCAGATATGAGTGATAAAGCTGATTAGAAAATGTTTAATCTAAAGAGGCTAGTTTCCTTATATYCCACTTTGCAGCCCCAGGTATAAGYGGACTAGTAAAAACCCATTACAGATCCAGGTTTACTTCAAATAACAGGTCCCAGCAATTTATAACCTTACTGGGTTTGTTTTGGGGGTGAGGTTTTTTTKGTGTCTTTTTTCCTACCCTTGARCTCAGGAATTATTTGTGCAGATTACATTTCAGATTTGTTTTTAAATGCATAATTGTCTGCAGTACATTTAAGGTTAAAATGACCACTGCATACTAAATCAGTACTTGTGTGTGAGGACTTAACCCTTTACAAGTCAGGAGTTGAAAAATAGTTTAATTTCAGAGATATACAACAATAATTAAATATTATCAAACAGATCATTCTTTCTGATTAAGAAACTATTTCTTTTTAGCTCCATCTAAAGACAGTTTTGTTGGTGGGAAATAATGGGGTTTATTTAAATTAATATCAGAGTATCTGCAAAGATACATCTGACAGCAATTTGTGCCACCTAATACTACACAAACAAAATARATTTTGATATTCACTGCCTTCCTACTGATTTCCATAAGATATACTGGTTAGGGGTGTTTCTCTCACCAGTACTGTTTTTTCAGGTTTTCAAGTAAGCAGAGAGCTGCTAATTTCATTACACTAGTGGCTATCTACATATTGCAATTTTGTAAATTACTTAATAACATAATTAAACCTAATGCACTAGAAGAAAACTGTTTTATACACATGGTCTGCTCATTCCACTAGCTGCTTCAATAAACAGAAAAACAAAAATAAGCAGGGGACTGTTTATTTTAAAACCTTTTCATTACAAGATTTTGCTATTCTGTTTAGTTTTACATTTAGCAAAGACTTCTCAGATGCCAGACTTATTTATTCAGATCTGACYTAAAACTCCATCTAAATATTTTATAATCTTATTTACTATCATACTTGAATTATTTTTTTTAAGTAAGTTTCATATTATGCATAAGACTGGAGTAAAGAAATCCACAGATTTGCTTTATTCAATGAGCAGCAAAGTGATATTTTAAAACAAACATGATTGTTTGCCTGTTGCTATTAATTTATTTCAGCAGTTCCCCCAGAAAAAAAAAAAAAAAAAGAATTATACTCTGGAGGAGAACAGTCTGCTAATGATCAGTTCGACTCAACACTACTACAGGCACCACACACGGCCACCTTGAAAAGAACAAATACTAATTAGCATCGCCTACAATTCTTGTTTCCAAACCATACTTTTTAACCTGTACACCCAATCTTTTCCAATATTTCCATTAAGGCTGTCAAAAGCAGAAGTTTGGGAACCTTTGCTTGTGACCTTGGCATTTCTTCTCAGGCTTAACGTATTGGCATTTTTTCCTCTGACTGCATCGCTTCTCATTTGTCATGATTATTGTTGAATTTTTCAACTGTCATTCCCGAACGTAAATCAATGGTTGTCGACTTCCCCTTTGTCATATCTGCACTGCCAACAGCCTTTCCCTTCTAAATGAGGCTTCCTCCCTTTCCATCCATTAAAAAAGGCCTGTCTTTTGGAGAAGTCAATCCTTTGTTAGGTCACTCCATTTATCATTCTTCCAATCAGTACCTGACATACTTATTCAGCCAGGTCTTCAACCACACAATCATTGTTCATTTTGGGAGGGGGAGAGAAGGAGACAGAGAGAGAGAAGGGGGTACTTTATTTATGCATGGTGGTTTTTGCCATTTATCTTGACCAGTTTTATATTTTTCAATGCCCTTGTATCTTTAGGGATCCTTACTTGCTTGAAGAAACATCAGATTCAGTAGAATAAAACACACYTACAGGGGGAATGGGGGAAAGTATACCAAGAAAACCTTTGGCTATATTAAGAATAACAGAAACTAGATGAGCAAGAAGAATCTAACATAACAAATTCAATTTTGTTACAAAGGGGATTAAAAAAATCRCTTCTATTTTTAAAAAAACCAAACACCTGGAACAGAAATAGTAATGCATTGCATAACCTTTTTGACAAGGATTAAGACATATAAAATTATATTACAATACAAGCAGTATCTAAGCAGCATATTGGTTCATGGTGACTTACAGAAGCCTTCAAGACATGACTTGTTCAATAAAGAAAAACAAGTTAGTATCTGGTATTTATGCAGCTACAGTTGTGTTTGGTTGAGCAAATTCCCAGGGCTTTGATCCCTTTGCTAATATTTCAAAYAGACGTTTCCATGATGTTATTAAGGTGCTTCTATCATTACTGGGTATCAGGTAGAAATGCCTGAAGTTTGTAAGAGCTACTGACAAAAGCAACTAGCTTTTCCTCCATCCTATCTTCTTGTTATTGTTTGCAGTCCCGAGATGAGTCAATATCTAATGCCCAGCCAGCCATGCCTGCCTSCAGCTCTTCACAGRGATGACRAGGGAGGAAAYCTCTACACCAGATTTCTAAGAGACACCCTTCACTACAGTAAACTACTGCAGAAGTCCTGTTCCAAAACTGCTTCAATTATTAAAGCACTGCCCCGTGTCATGTGTACACCCAGCCCTTTCCTACTAAAAAACACAAATGAGAAAAGAGTGCATTGTTGCCATCCAAGGGTGATTTCTCCCAGAAATTAAACTGGAAGGATGCAAGCTCCTGCCACCATTCCTTTTCAGCATGACATAATGCTTTTATACAAGCTCACATTCCTGAGTTTGGCCAAAACCCTGAGCAGGAATAATTAGCAAGAGAAACACTTAGAGGGTGGAGAAACGAGACTGCATGTACAACTGATACAGGTCAGGGCATTGGKCAGACCTCATTTCATTCACATCCAATACATTTGTTAACCTGATCCTTTACACCGGCTAGAAATATACAATTTAGATATATCTTCTGTCTTACTTGATAAAAATAAAGGAAATAAACTAACATGAAAATTCTAATCRGTAAAAAACTTAGACAAACAGGAGTAACCATTCTCTTCTAAGATCTTACTAAGTGGAGGAAGTCTGCTGAAATACCTTCAAAATTCTGCTACCTTCTAGACCACCATAAATGGGACTTTTCTCAATAATGTCTGGCTCCTTACAATAAAAACACAAAAATCAAGTTAACATGTCTATTGCTACACTATCACATGCTGCTGTTTTCCACATTTTCCCTATAAATACTCATATATTTAATCCCCACAATAATCACACACAGTGATATATATGAATATATATTACTGGACACCAAAAGTAAAATACATACAAACTTTGGAAGTGAGAGAAAAGAGGTGTTTGAGATGCATGATTTAAATTCCTTGCCATGTCACATATCTTAATTTGACCTGGAGTCGCTCAAACAGAAGCTTGATYTTATACTTCATATTTGCAAGCAATTACATATCCCATAGGGTATTACAGAAACAAATTTTTAAAAATCATTTTGATTAAATTCATGTGAGGATCTTGGGCAGGTATATCAGCAGTAAAGCACAGTGAAATGGAAGGTCGRGCATTTTCAACACTGGAAAATTGATCCCTTGCTTTCTAGGACTTACCAGTTTAAGAAATTTATGTGGAAGAAAGAATTTTGCCTAGAAATAAGCAATATTCTCATACAGGATAACAAMAAATATGAAACATTTCTATCAACATTACGTACATCAGCATCTCTCAGAGTCCAGTTTACCACCAAATTCTGCATTCAAGTTTTTCAGGTGAACACATATAAAACTAGTATTATTAGAATCTGATGAGATCAGAGTCCCATAATACTGAAACAAATSAGATCTCTTTTGGGTTTTAGATATTTCATTACACAAGGTAATCCAGTATTTGCTCCCCTTTCTTTTAGGCCCCACACGTTCATATGCTTGACCTTGCTGCAGAGAGGCAAAAGTGATTCCCATACTGCTGTATTTTAAAACTTTACAATGAGAACCATACAATCATAGAATCATTTGGGTTGGAATAGACCTCTAAGATCATTGACAAATGGTTGGGCACTGGAACAGCTCCCCAGGGAAGTGTTCACAGCCCCAGCCTGACAGAGCTCAAGAAGTGTTTAGACAATGYTCTCAGGCTCACGGGGGATTTTGGGGCTACCCTGAGCAGGGCCAGGAGCTGGACTCGATGATTGTGAATCTCTTCAAACTCAGCATAGTCTATGATTCTGTGAACTTTCAAAACCAATTTCTAAGTTACCAAAATACTGCCTCCTAAATGCCAACATTTAGATTTCTCATTAAATCCATTTTACTACATAAATAGCTACTAGCACTGTATATGGTGTTCCAAACTAACAAGAACTAACTTGATTTATTATTCTTTTCATTCCCCTTATATCTTGCTTAATAAGACATTTGATTCAGGTACTTCTGAGGAAACAAAGGCAAGTGCTCGGCTACKGTGTGTCACAGAAACTTTATTTATTTATTTATGCTATGTATGGTAAAGAGTCATTTCCTTGAGGAAAGAATAAAATACAGCTGATACTGTTTTAAATCATATCATGTAATCCCATTCTTGTCCAAGCAATGGATTTACAGATAACAGCAGCAATCTTCCTAAAGTGTAAAAAAACCAGTGACCCTTCTGGAACCACGAAGTGACACAAAGAGGTGTTATTTGCAAACCAAAAGAGCTATTAATACACAAAACCACTATATTGAAAGCAACAGTACAGATTCTTTGAATGTCTAAGGAGTAAGGAAAAACAAGCAGAGGTTATAGTTCTAGCTCTAACACCACAGGTTTGTGCCCAGCAAATGCAGCACTTTTTATTGCATTCATTCCCTGCTAGTTAGGACTTTTACCAATTAAAGAAGGGGAGAAATAAAGGATCTTATTTGGTAAGCAAATTATGCCATTCAAACTGTAAAGAAGCACTGTGGGACTTTTTTTCTATTTGTTTTTTTTCTTTTTTGTTGTTATTGTTGTTTGGTTTGTTTGGCTTTTTTTCCTCATTTTGTCCAAGTAGAGAGTTTTATCATTCATGTATTTTTTCTGACTATATATGTTATTGAAACTTATTCATATATACTGGCAACAGACACTCTGGGAAAATTACCTGGATTAAAAAAATACAATCTGTAACATCACCCATTTAAAAGCTCACAGAATATCTACACATAAAAGGTAYAGATTACTGCAATTTCCTCATTTATTTATTTTTGCAAATTTACATTATATGCTAATGTGAGAAGGGAGAAGTGATCATTCTTATTTGATTTTTCCATTATGTAATTTGAAATTGCACCCATAAAGAAACAAAATGCCCTTAACTTTCAGTCCAGCATGGGGAATCCTTAAAAATTGGGCCACCACCTATTCCCCAAAGCAAACACATTGAATACTTAATACATAAAAGATAGYAATGAACATGTTGATTCTCAAATGTAAACAATGTTGTCTTGCAATACAGTTTTTTTACATGCCTAGCAACACTCCAGATTTTTCCATTGTGCTAATATATCCTCAATTTTCCGCTGTTGTTTCAACAAAGGACTAGTAACATAATGCTTTTACCATTTTAACTGGGGGCCTTCTGCTTCAGGACGCAATAAATTTTCAGACACATGATATTCAATGAAAAGAGCAAGTAAGCTATGGGAGCAACCAGTTATATAGGGTYTTAATCTGTGCACTATAATCATGACATAATTGTTTTCCATTAATTAGATATGTGTTTGTAGACAGAAGATGAATTCTGCAATTCAACACAGTGCAACAGAAATAAAATATGAAAGATTATATGGACAGACATTTTAAAAAGTCCCTATTTGAATTAGCCTGCTGTTATAAATGACATTTGAGCCAAAACCCAGAAGTAGTTTTGATCAAAAACTATGACTTTTGTTTCCTTTTCTATCTCACAAGAGAACTGCTAACTTGCATTTAATTTCCAAACAGCCTTAGTAGTAATCAGAACAAATTCTGTGCATCTACACCCTGAAACTTAATTGCATTTTATAAACTCTCTCATAATTAGAAACTGAGTCAAATCTTGGAAAGTATTGAAATCTATCTAACAATATTTCCTTGCAGCCTCCATTTCACTCAGTATGTTTCAGCTTGTGTTCCAGAACTTCTTTAACAGGCGGTGTGCATTTTTTGAATGCTGGTGCACAAGCTGTACCTTGCTTTTTATTTGCATTTTTCTACTGGACATTATTTCTGCACTTACATTAAATACACTCACTGAAAAYTAYTGTATGGACTGTGTTTCTAATGCCKTTCTCATAAGGCAGCTATAAAGCACAGTGCCTTTTAATAATTATCATATACCAAATATATGTATATATTTRTTGAAAGATTTTTTTAAAATTTTATATTTTACTCTTTCCCCCATTTCTCCTTAAAAGACACTTGTAACAGATTAAAACAGGAAGCTGTATTTCAAAATTACTGATTTTATTTTAAAAGCCTGTATTGACAGTTATGGGGGATTTTTTTCTACAGCCTTTAAGTATAAATAAAGTTCACAGATTTGTGGAAAACCTTTAAAATCTATGAGTGCTGCAGTTTGTGTGGCACTGCATTAGTACCAGGTACAAATCTAACAATGTACAGCCAAATGAATCTCAACATCTAAAAAATTTTACGGAAAAACTGTTTGGTTTGGTTGMTAATCAGATTTATAAGCTATTACCTTATAAATGGCCAAAAAGAGACCTCTGAGATCATTACTTTTGGTTGAAACACCAAGTTYTTCCAGTGCTTACAGGGAAAAAGCTGCTTCTGTAACAAAACCATTTCTGCCTCTTATAGAAGCAATGGGCAAGTACAGTTACACAAGAGGGATGTGAAGGGAAGGTCACAGGGCTATGTGGTACATTTAAAAATGCCAGAAATAGATGCTGATCATCTTGTATTTCTTTTTCAAAAAAGCCTCTAATCAGYTCTAAATTTCTTAGACAGTTTGCTTTCTTGCTGCACCTAGAAATGTGTCATTTGTCTATTAAAAAACATAACAGCTCACCACCCCTCCTCACCGGCTTTCATTGGCCTCTCTTTTTTTCCCGTTTAATGTCTCTAACTTCATGCCATGTTCTTTTCCTCTTTCAGCACGGCTGAGCAAGGCTGACAGGCGGATTCCTTTGCTTTTCAGGGTATTAAAGCCACTTTCCCGCTCTGACAGCCTGTTCTACTCTGCCACCTTATAGCTCTGGCTTCACACTTCTCTGGGCAGCCACTGCTTCTTGACAGACCACTGTCACTTCCCATCATCCTCTCTGTATATCCTGTTCTCTCCCCCTCAGCACGCATCCCGACTTTCCAACCAATGCAATTATTTTTTTTGACAAGCCATCCATCAGCTTTAACTTTAAAAGCACTTTCCGCTGATATCCATTGTTAAATCCCTTGCTTTTTATGGAGCTTGCATGAGAGAATATGATATCAGACATTCAAACTACCAAACCATGTAAATTTACTTTGTTCTCAGCTATGTTTCCAATTTCACGTCCAATTTTTCGGTACATTATGCGTAGTTGTTGTGCTTAATATGATGTTGTCAAATCCCATTAAAGTTCACTGCATTGCACGGCTTTAAAAACAGGTTACAATTTGCATTCTATAAAGAAAGGAAGGAGTGCAGTCTGAAGTCAAGCTGAATCTTATTAAAATTATCTGTTCAATTGTTACATTTGTAGATGGAGTAATTTTGAGGCATTAGCTGAGACACATATGAAAATGTCAGTGTGCCAACTAATGACAATGAAAGCAAAAGGAATATATCTGTGAAACTCAATAAAGCTCCTTTGCTGGTGACATAAATTTGATGATAATCCGAGGAAATGAATAAGGGACCATCCAGTTTGAATAGGAATTACCTTTTCTATTAAATCACTTTGCTGTATTTCCACTTGGCCTACATCTTGGTCCTATGCCACAATGAGTCTCTCTCAGTGGACTTAAAAAAAAATCCCCACAGGACTAACATTCTCTTGAGGAGTATCTTTAGTGTAAGCCTCATAACCAATTTCAGACAAACACAAAAATTMGTCTCCCCTGCCCTCTTCCTGTATTAGTGCAGATGAAATGATTTATTAATGTGCTGTCCACAGAAGAGTCCAATGACCAACGCCACTGCGCTCTCCATGCAGGATCTTATGAACAAAAGCTTGCATTCTTACATAAAAAGGATAAATCTATATAAATATACACTGGTATAAATGAAAAGTTCAAAAATGCTTGGAACATAAGAATTCAGGAGAAAGTAAAAAATTTTAATGGCATATTTTAATGTAGTACCTCAGAGTCTTTAAATCTTACCCCTGGCAACTGGTAACATGGCTTTTTTCTTAGAGCAAGACATGAGGCAACCAGTGATCAGTAATGCTTCTGCAAGTATCATTCAGTTACCACTKTGTATTTTTTGCAATTCAGTGCAATTAAAATCTGCTATAAGTATGCAAACACAGTACGTAGCTTAAGTTACATCCCTGAAGTTACTCTTTGACTACAAAAAGAAAGAAATAAGCCTGTTTGGCATATCTAAGCTCTCACCCTCAGGTAAAATCTTTTCAGATTCRCTCTGCCATTTCTCAAAAAGCACATTAAGAGGTAAAGTTCAGACTTCTGGAATCTATTTAAAGCAAAGAGGCAAKGACAACACCAAAAGAATTGAGMAGCAGCTGCTCAGTCAATAGCCTCAACTCAGATGCTTTACAATGAAACAATATCTAACAGTCCCCAACAAAAGTAGTTGCTCACCTAGAAGTGCTAATCTCATTAAGGATTATCAAGATTTATTTTTTCCAGATCTATTTAAGGTAAATTCATCCTGAACAGTTTTTCTGTGACTATGCATGGAAGCGTAAAGAGGTAAAAGTTACTTTGCACACATTCTCCCCATCATGTTCCTTCAAACAGCAATTCATCTTATTTTGAATTTCACACAACTGATTTCCCAATTCTCTATTAAAATTATTAGAGAACTCCAAATTATTAGAGGCCACATCAGGAGCCCTGTGTCCAATTTTAGTCTCAACAGGTCAAGAAAGGCAAGGAGCTACTGGAAAAGGGTGCAGCTGMGGCTGCAAAGAAGATTTGGGGTCTGGAGCATCTCTGGTAAGGAGAGATTGTAGGAGCTGGGCCTGTTTAGTCCAGAGAAGAGGGAGAGGGGATCTCAATCCCTACAAACATCTCAAAGGTGGCTGTGCAGGGGGATGGTGCCAGGSTCTCTTCAATGGTGCTCACAAACAGGACAAGGAGCGAAGGCCATAAACTGCTCAGTCAACAGCCTCAAGAAAACACAAAAATTTGCACCTCAAGATGAGGAACAGCTTCTTTATGTTGAGGTTTGCAGAGCATTGGAACAGGCTGCTCAGGGAGAGCATGGAATCGCTGTCTCTGGAGACATTCCAAACACACCTGGAYGGGGGATTTTTTGTTGGGTTTGGGGGTGGGGTGAGGAGTTGTTTTTCACAGTTCATGAAGCTATGCTCATTGGTCCAAAGGGAATGCAAACTTTTCAATAAACCATATAAGTCATCCTAGAGAATGTAAACTAAAGCAAACAACCAAGGGGGAAAAAAAAAAAAAAAACTTAGTATTTAAGTCCTAAGGATRTACCCTTATGAAAAGTCTTCTGCTAAGCCCCTTTCAAATACTGGAAGATGGTCTAAAAGGTCTCTCCAGAGGCATCTCTTCTGCAGGCTGAAGAACCCCAGCTCTCTTAGCCTGTCCTCATAGGAGAGGTGCTCCAGTCCTCTGATCATATTTCCCCAAAAGCTCTCACCCAATTTCTTTTTCATATTTTATTCATTTTTGTTTTTTACCAAAAAGTGCAAACTTTACCTTACTACATATCTTGGTCTCTACTATCAACATAAAAGTATATTAAGCCTTAGACGTAAAGCTACTTTCAAYAATTTTACTTACAATAGAAACTATATATTTGTTTTAACCATTCATACACCAACACAGAAATCCAAAGAGGAATGATAATTTAGGATTCAGTTTCTCATCATCAAAAGGGTTAAAATGTCTTTTTATCCACCTCCAAACAGTGACTGCATTTCCCCTTCCTCATTTATCCTATTTTCTAACTGTTAAAAAGAAATACAGGCTTCTTCAGAGCTAGCAGTTTTGCTTAACTCACTTAAGAATGAAGATTCAAGGCTTTGAGCCTCTGCCCTTACCACCATCAATTCTAGTCCCACCTGAAATTTAAAATACTAAAGTGATTGTGGTGAATTTCTGGGAGTCAATCTTTCTGSCTGAATGGTTGTCTTCTTGATGGAGAATGGCAGTTGTCCCTGAGGAGAAGGCTAATAGTAGGATTTTGTCTTTTGCTTTATGTCAGACTAACCACACASTGCTGCTGAGTCAGCCGTACCTGTGAGCAGACAGCAAACACAACCTTGTTGATCAAGTCTACCTTTCCCAGGAGCAGAGCTGGACACAAAATAAMAACTAATGTCACTGGGGTGATGTGATGTTCTGAGTTGAATATATTAGGAGACCAACCCACTATTTTTTTAATTGCAGAACCTTATATTTTCAGGCGAAAGAGCTAGAAAGTTTACCACACTAGAAAAACAAACCAAAACAACCAATCAACCCAATGCAAGCTTACTTAAAACATATTGCTACAGACAAGRTGTGAATGTTGATAAATAAATTATTTTACTTAAGGCCTGCCATTTTTAAGAGCAAGCAGTAGAGAATGCATGATACTGTGTGGAGTAATGAATTTCTTGCATTGTATTTATGCAGGTACACATTACATATATTAAAAAATATATCAGCCTATGCCTTTTAAATACATGGTTCACTTGATTGATGGTTATTTCTGTACTGGCTGTAAACTTTGCAGTAAGCAACTCTACCCATTTGGAGGCCAAACTTCTGAAATACATTGCACCAGGGCATGTTGGCTGTTGTTAGGTTTATCCAACTGCCATGGCAACTGCAGCCAGAATATAAAGATCCTCTCAAAGAGGCAACTTTACATAAGGTCAACAAGTCCCCTGACAAAAACTTCRTAGTGCTCAGTCTTAGACATACAGCAAAACCTTTGTTCTCTTCATAATCCTCAGGCAAAAAAAAGCTAATGACAATCACAGGCAACATATTAAATGATAGTATTTTCAGCACAGCTGGGATTCCATTCTATAAATAATTTTAAAACTATTATCCAACAATGTAGTGTGATAAAGAGCTGACCAGGTCTTGCTCAATAAGCAGTTTCTATCATGGTTTTGCTACTAGGGACAAAAGATTTTCTTTTCAAAAGGATTTTTCTTCTCTAAATGTCTACAGTGACTTTTCAGGTGCTTCTATAAACATGTCACTGTCACTTACAATCACTGGATACTTCCTTTTGTTGAAAGTTAAAATTAATAAAATCTTGAGAATCAAAATARCAACAATTACCATAATCAGACTCTTCCATACTCCGTAAGAGTACTATTCTACAGCACAAATGGGCTTATTTAGTAAAAGGACACGCTTTCAAAAATTATACAAGAACACTTTGTAAAATATTGTGCACTACTTGATTGGGAAATTCTATCTTTGCTAATCAACATACTATCAAGGAAAAGTTTAAGCGCAATTCTATGTCAAATAACTAGGAAAAAAATGATAGGTTCAGTCAAGAGGTCTTCTACCAATGCATCCTTGCAATTCTATGGTCTTGGTTCCTCTTATGCCTTTTTAATCTGAGAAATATTAATTTAAAGGGTGGACAAATAAATCATTAGACAAATATAAACAATTTATTCTTCCTCCCCAAACATATGAGATTTAGACTTGTGCAACACGGTATAAAAACACTCTAAAATCTTGTTTCATCGTGAAATAATGAAGGAAAAAGATGAATGCAATTAAAATGCTATATTACATAAATTTTATTTTAAATATTTACATCTATATCTGAACAGGAGGAAACACACTAAGTGCTCACCTAAAAACCAATGACCCTCAGCTGCTTCCATTTAAATTTGCCCTAACTGTCTGAACCTTAGACATATGTTCCACGAATACTTTTAGCCAATTGAAGCCCACAAAACAATCAAAAGAACTCGGGACAATTGCAGAAAACAAATTACTCGCATTTTCAAAGTAGATATTTGATGCCTAGAAAGTGAAACAAAAAACATGAAGCCAGACACTTTGCATGGGGGTCATGAGAAAGAAGGTTAAAAAGTCTCTGCCAYGTCTGCCAAACTTTTATTGCCTTTAAAATTTTTGGAAAGTACTTAAATATCTTTATCTGTWATTCTATCACATCTGCTTCTCATATCAAGCTTCTGTTCCAAGCCTACAGTAGCTACTACCATACTGCCTACAGTGACAATTCCTGGCTCTCTCCAAGAGCTACACCACCAAGAGAATCAACAATGATCTAGACAAGAATGTTCGATAGCACCCCTCCACTGTGCAAGAAAGATAACACAGAAATAGAAGAGCAACTTTTATGCTAAGTAAGCTCAGATAAGTGAAACCTTTCCAGCTGACAACGCAACATAAAATCACTGTGTATAAGTGCCTTGGTTCAAGGACAAGTAATCAACAGGTGACCCTCCATTTGTTTAATACTACTGTAATATCCCCTTTTAGAGGAGTTTTAAACTCTATTCATAGTTAGACCTTCTCAAAAAAAGTTTGGAGAATGTAGGCAGGGGGAACAGAATCTATTGCTTTTGGCTGTTGCTCCTTCCTTGAAAGCAATACCAGTTTATCATTATTGGATAATGCCATGGCACACAGTAACATGAAGAGCACATTACAGGAGCGAATTCTGAAAGAACGAAAAAAAAAAGAGTTGTTCTTAGTCCAGCACCCTGATTCTGAGTCTTAACATGCTTTCGTTCACTTGGGTGAAAAAACATTAATACCTACACCAGCCCAGCACCTCTTCTGTCCCTGAAGTCCATGAGTTTACTCCAGCAAATAAAACTGACCGAGGAACTCCAGAAGGAAGATTTCTTCAGATCCAAGAAACAGAATCTCAACGGGTCCATGACACTGCTGATTGCCAGTGGGAAGGACAAAGCCCAGACAGCACTCCAAGATTAAGACACGTGTATGTTCCCATAGCAAACACTCAGGGAAACCAGAGCTCCTTTTGAGTCCCACAAACCTCAGTACATTTGTTGCATTTTCTTTTTAGCAGAAACAAAAGAATTAGATTTCATGCCATCAATCCTTCAAAGCTATACTTGTCTTTTCATTAAACAGCAAATGCATTTACCTCAAATATTTTCAGATAAAAATCTCTAGTGATCCTGAAATGTTAAGCTGCTCAATCCCCCATAGCCTTGACAATTCTGCAAAATTACTTAATGCAAAGGCTAAGGGCCTCCAGAGCAGAGCTGATTCCTCCCAAAGGATAACTCCCCTCCCCAGCTAGATGCAGTTCTCTCTGGGAACTACTTCATGACATTCATAATCTCTAAAATTATTCAGGTCAGCTCCACTTAGAACACAGTGTTAAGAACACCTGAAGAGCACGGACCTAACACCCCAGAAGGCTACACACATTGCTTTTTTATGCATTAATGTCTCACAACTTTTACAGTATTCCCTTCCACATTCCAGAGATGTGAAAGCAGCTCAGCACTTCATACACAGATTATATTACTTGCATCTGAAACAGGGTGGTTTTTTTTTCCTCCCCCCACCCCACATTAAACTCTATTTGTTCTGGTTGTGTGGGAGAGGCCGGTTCTAGCTGCAGTTACACTCTAACATTACWGTAAAGCAATATCATCTGCCATGCAATAGCTCTTTAATGTCAACCATAACCTTCATAAATGGGTTTGTAACGAGAAACCCTTGTTTGTCATTCAGTAGGTATGATTGATGCTATGTGAGTGAAGTGTAGCCACAGTGACCATCTCAATAACATGAACAGCTGCCAAATATTCATTTAGCAGAATGAGTTTAAAAAACTTTGAGCAGATTGCTTTCASAAGGCTGCTTTCAACAAAAGGAAACATAATTAACGAGCTAATATCAGCATGTGTCTGGCTAAGCTAATGAATATCAAATTACACAGAATCCTGTATAAATCATCATTATCCTGAATTTTAATTGAACTTGCAATTAAACATGACAAATTTTATATACACTAAACCTTTAATTTATACTTTCAAATAAGAAATAATTTATCATTTTTAGTATTTCATAGTTAATTTCCCAATATGTACACTTCTAATTAACAAGGACAGACAGGCCTTAAAAAAAAAAAAAAAAGAAAGAAAGAAAAACACACCAAAACCAGCTGAATAGCTCCACTGGTTATATCAACTTTCAACAGATTAAAATCAAAGGCCAGAAACTTAGAACAGTGCAGCAAACCACTGCTTCTGCAAATCATATTTAATTTCAAACTCATCCTTTGAATACCATATGCAGCTGGAAGAGAACTGACCTGCACCAATGTCTAAGGGGCAAGCTGAAATCTGGGTTAGGTTTCTGCAAAAGAAGTAACAGTTTTGGAACAAATTCYTAGCAGTAACCTTGCGATGCTCCATTTAGACAGTTTCTAAATCTTATTGTCACTGTGGACTATAGCTGTCACCATACCAAACAATGCTTCTTGACAAAAGAATATCTTGTTCATTATCTAGTTTAATAAAGTGTAGTCCCTCATTTATGATAATTCTCTTTTGCTTATCTCCAGTACACCTGAGGATTTGTTTCCCCACCTCCTAACACTCATGGACCAGTCACTTTTTCTGTTTCATCAAAATATTAATTTCTATTTGTTTCTAAATAAAAATAAATGGATTCACTGGAGAAAAAAAAAGAAAAAAAAAGAAAAAAAAGAGGGTTTTACAGCTGTGAATATGGAGTTTGTGACTGCTTACAGCAACACAGCTGCTTCTGTCTCTAAAGTTTGGTTAGCACAGACAACTCAGCTGGAAGAGAGGGGAAAAAAYACCATGACGGCCATGCCAGCAAATCTGTGGTATCAAGATGGTCAGGATGACATGAATAGATGTTGATTCAAGGAGTTTGAACAACAGCAGATGAAATTGCTCCTTCTGGCATACCTTGCTCTCCCCCAGGACACTGCCACAACTGGCAAGGCAGTGCCCTAACACAGGCCAGACCCAGCCAGGAAAGGCTGTCCACAGCTAAATGGCRCTCACATGGATAATTTGGGCAAGCCCAGACTGCATTTAACAGCAATTTGGCTACAGTGCAGACCTGAACACTTTTGGATAAACAACTCATCGAAAGCTCAAGATAGGGCATACAACAGATTAAAGAAAGTACTCTGTACTTAAGATGTTCAAAGCTTATCTTCATTCAGCTCTCTAATGCTATTCATCCTTCAAAAGCAGATGGAGCTTTCAAAATCCTTATTTCAAARAAGAGTCTTCATCGTGCAATTTGCTGAACCCTCAACACAACACGCTTTGTGAAGTCCCATTGCTGGCTGACCGTAGCAACGAAACAACTGGGGAAACACAAGGATGAAAATAAGAGAAACTGAAAGCTTCTCCCACTAGGAAACAGTGTTAGGAATTCTATTAATTCCCATAGCAAATTAGGTCAACAGCGTTCATATTTATAGCACTCAGCACTTAAAGAGAGAAATTTCTTATTTAATGAGCACTAGAATCAGGGATACAACCGGTAATTTTTGCTGCTGCTGTTAATTATAGTAAATGYGTTTGGGTGCTTCTTTCAGCCCTTGCTTTTCCTCAAGACACCTACACACCTCTGTTATTTTTTTTTATCCACTGTTCTGCCTGCTCTCCTAGGTATTTAGTACCTGGCTATGCTCAWGATTTTTTGAACACACTTAAGCATGAACATATCTGCCATACCCATGSTGACTAAATGAGATCTGGATATCCTAGCAGCAGCTCAAATATTTTCAGACCACTTGAAGAAAAGCCTCTGTCACGCAGCTCAGCAGGACTTCCTTCCCATACATCCATTTCCCCAAAATGCTTTGAGAAATGCAAAGCAAAAAAMCCAGGAGAAACAGTAGGGACTCAGTAAGTGCTTTCCAGAATTACTTCACCACCTTGATGGTACAGCTCCACAAGTTACTTAATCCCTAACAGAAATCAGAGACAAAAGGCAATTAATCAGCAGAGTAGCATCCATCTCTGGTTAGAGCTTCCTAACTACTGAGATATKGTTGTGATTCTGCCTTTATGATGTTCAATAACTACTCTGCCTCTCCGTCTCCCCATTTATTCTCTCAGAAGGAAGTATACTGATGCTTAACTCACCCAACAATCTTTTTCTTCCCTGCGCTAATAAATCCTTCTACAGAATATTTGCACATTTTTACTCTGTATTTCCTGTTCAATCCACATGCAGAGCCCTCACCTTTCTGACACCACTCCTTCTGCAAACACAGATTCTAGTCAGCAAAAACAACACTGCCTACCCATCACCRAGAACAAATAAATGAATTAACTCAGACATAATTCTCCTCTAGGTTTTCCTACTGCATTTTGCATTGTCTGTCTACTTAGATTACAAGCCCCTCAGAGCAAGGACACATTGTCTTGTTTGACTTGTRCAGCTCTGAGCACACTGTTTGCACATAAATAATATTAATACCAATGATAATACTGGTTTGGCCAGTCTCAATACACATGAAAATGAGGCAGCAASTGCTTCTATTTTTCTTTTTCACATAAGGAAATGTCATATTTCTTCTCATTTTTCAGGGACTTACAAACCTAATGGAACTGCACATACCAAGGCTCTGAATGTTTAATGCTTTTGCTGAAAAGCACTACGTGCTCATGCAGGAGAAGCAGCAGGACAAATATTTTCACACATTTTCAGATAGCTGAGTGAAACTAGCTCACCAGAATTTACAGCTGAAGACTACCAGAATTTACAACTTGTGAAATTGTGGCTGTCTGTATTTTCTCATTACAGTGTGCTTGCCAGAGATAGAGAAGGTGCTTTTTCCCCCCCTCCTTTTTTTTTTTTTTTTTTTTTTTTTCCATCTACTGTCGCACTACTTCCTAGTTAAACCTTGTCTCAAGTTATCAACACTCTCTGGAGAGATAAGCTTCTTCTCACTTACAACCTGTCACTAATAATCGAACTTTCAAGACTCCATCTCGAAAAGAGACTACTGGAGGCACACAGGTCACAGGAATTAACTGCCACCAGTCCTTGCAGAAAACTAAGCTCATCAATCTATAGCTTCTCGTCATAATTAGAATAACGGCTTCGAAAATTTGGGCTGATGTTGACTCGGTCTTATGCCACAAAGACCACTGATTAAAATCTTGGTGTGAAAGTTAATGATAAGTGCTGGTGGCGTTGTCGTGGAGACAGGGACAAACAATTCCCTTGCCGTGACATTTTCAATGTCCTGCAGAAGAAAAACTGTCCTCTTTAGTGTGGCACTGTATGAAGCTTATTTATGGCTACAGGGCTTGCTGGATTGATGACTGTCGTAACACACTGTCAAATCCTTTACTGACACATTCATTTTTTGAGCCCCTGGTGTGGCAGAAATAAAACACAACAAAAATGTGAAAGTATTATTTATCAGTTTCTGTTTGAGTAAATAGTGGATGAAATAAATTTGGTCTATGTTTGTACCCAGATGTGCACACAACTCCCTACATTTATTAAATGCACAAGAAACAAAAAGTATTTAATGCACTTGAAGATTCTTTTACAGTTTTTGACTGCAGTTTTGCAATGGATTTTAACAGACAAACCCCCAAACAGTAAGTGCAGTTAAAGCTTTTAAGAATACAGCTTTGATTGCACTGTGTCCACAGCAAAATATACTATATTGCACACTTGGCATCAAAATTTAATACCTCTCATCAGAACTGTGCTGTTTGTTTTGATCCTGCATTTCAGAAAGTTAGGCTGAGGCTACCAGAAGCCTACTGATAGTAACATGCTCTAACGTTAACGCCTGCAACATTATTTTTATCACTTTGAAATTAGAAGGTGCTCCTTCTGTCTTCTCTTTSAGATAAAATTTGTTTCCTTCACTTTAAATACAGTGAACATGATTTGTTAGTTTTAAGGCTCTTGGTAACTTCCTGCAGCTTTTACAATGCACCAATTACCCATTACAAAAATATCACTCTGGACTAAAATAAGTGAATTTACAGTCGAACCATCATCATCATAGAGAGCTCAAAATATATATCTGAAATCTCTGCTCTGAACATATTCCAAAGTTTCTGTGCATGGAATTTCCATACTGATCACATTTCTAGGACTCATGCCTGCTTTAGCTTCCAAGTTCATATTAAAAGAAGATTCCTCCTTTGCTTCAAAACTCAGAAGCACCTTTGCATGTTTATGGATGAAAAAAATAGAAGTCCAAGACTTACTCACTCCTGGTATTACAAAAAGAAAATAAACCCACCATTGATATCTCTCCCTGTGTCCAATGGAATCTTCTTTAAAAGCATTAAAAATATTTTTTGTGTGCCTGTAAGTAAAAAATCATGGGCAAGGGAGTTGTCAAATTAGCACACTGTTCTTTCACTATACTTAAATACAAAGGCAGTGAGCAAAGGGTTGCTCTCTGTACTCAATAAYTGCAATTCCACCAATGTTACCCACAGATATAGCAGAACACCCTGAGAAAATTCTACCCATAAAAGGAAATCAAAATCAAAATTTGGTGACTGAGCATGATTAATACTTTGCATGCATAATCTGAAAGCAGCGTGATAGCTACATGGAACTTCTTAAATCCTCAGGAGCTGATTTATCTTAGTCCCCATCTATGTGCTTCCTCCCACTCATCCCCAGTTCCACAGCATTCCCACCACACAACATGACTTCAATACACACATCTCACCCGTGGAAATTCTCTCAGGATGTTTACATGGARGMATCTTCAAATTTGGGCYYAGATAAATCATTGCTTCCCYCCAAAYTGGGTGTTTGTTAATYGTAATAATTGCTATTTACASCCCTTRAATGTTCTCTACTGATATTATTTTRGATTACAGCTTCAGATTGYGGGATTCAAAAAGGTAAAGTATCTAAAGTAAGAGATACATCTCTAATCTAGTATTTGATAACTACTAGCATACACTACCATTGCTCCAAATCCCATCAGTAACTCAAGTACGTAAATAAAATGTGCAAGTTTCTCAAGACATTTAGGGTTTTCTAACAAAATGCAACAATTTACTTSACAAAACATTAAATAGTTTTAGTCAAGGAGATTAAGAATTGATCTTCCAAAGCTATCAAAACCAAACAATAATAACAAGAAAACAAACCAATAAAAACAAAAAAAAAGGGAGTCCTATTTTTGTCCTATTTTAATAAAATCAAATCCTTCAGATTTCTTAGGAAACTTTCTACAACTTCAGCTAATACTAAACCATATTAATACAAAAGGTGGTTCTGAATTATTTTTATTTCTCATTTGCAGCATTCAATCCCCTCAACACACCAAAATAAATCTGCCCCTCAACAATTTCAGGTTCCAAACATTTATATCTAATTGATATAACAATTAGAAAATGTCATCAATTATTCCCTTTTCAACTCTGAAAGCTATATACAGATATTTCAGGTCAATGTATGTACTAAATGCTGCAGAGTTTCTTGTCAAGATTTGTGACAAAATGTCAGTCTTTAATTTTCTTTGCTTTGTTGGTTTGCAACTCAAACTGATAMGTGAAAGTGGTTTTTAAAGAGGGGGAATTAAAGTGGTCTAAAATGTTTATAAAATACAGTGTGTACATTTCTTATACCTGATGAATTAGTTGAGTGTACCACATGGTAATGCTGGGTGACTAAACAGATTGTCAAATATATTAAAAAAAAAAAAAAAGGCATAAAAACCAAAACCAAAAAAACCTCTAGCAGTCAGTTTTAATTTTTTCATGGCCATCAGCTTTTCTTGTCCTATTAGTTACCATAATAGCAACACAGTGTTGAGCAAAATACCAGAAGCTTTCATTAGAACCATTAACATAATTTGATAACTGATGGTATTTGATTTCTGACTTTTGAACTTTGAGTTAAAGCCTGGTGTAAGATATAATCTCACTGATTGGATGTTTTTTAAAATACGATCACTTCAAGTTATATTGCTTTGTTAACTGTAATTAATGATCACATTTGTCACAAATTATATTATTTAAGAAAGAGGCAATAACGATGAAAGATGTGACAATGTTAAATCCATGTCGTCTTCCCCCAAATGATTAAGCCCTAATTTAAGGATTGCTCAAAACAAACTGGAGCCATGCTTACAGTAATGGATATATACAAATAAGAACTTTTCAATAAAGCATTAATGGCTTGGCTTAACTTACAAACAAACTAAAAGTTTAGTACTAAATTCATCTGTGTCAGATGCTTTAGAGCCATGTTTAGGATGTTCTACAGTTAATGCAGTATTCAATTATACACTGTTTTCCTGATCTTTAAATGGAGTCAAAGTAGTAAGGAGAGCTTCCTTGGCTCCCATCCCTACTGGGGTGAGTAGGGATTTTCAGACTGACAGAAGCCTCCCACAGTTCTTACAATCAAAATTCTCTGCTCCCTCAGCATTTGGCCACCTCGGGTTAGAGCCCGAGCTGATAAACCCTCCTGAGCCTGGCACTGCCCCGTGCTGCCAGAGCAGGTGACACCATAGGGTGCAGGCTGTTTTCTCTTATAACCAGGCTCAAGGAGCTCATGTTTYTGTGCAGGTCACTGTGGATGTGTCCAGGTCAATTCTTGCAGCCGTGTGCCTCTTTAGTACAGCGAGCAAAGGGTGTGACATGGATGCAAACAGGGCGGCTCAGCTGCTGAAAGCTCTTTCTGTATGGACCAGTGAGTGTGTCAGGGGCACAGGGAGGGATGTTTCTAYTTAACTTGGTCACATTAAGGAGCTGAAACAGACTTTAATGTACAAAATATCCTGTGTGCATACAGCAAACTAACTGGCCTGCAACAATAACTACATTTAWTGCATCATCTGTGTCACACCAACGACCCTCTTCGCTAGGCACTGTGTACAATCCCACAGATGCTTTTAATGGACATTTATGGGATCTTTATTAGGAATATAAATCCTACATCACCACAGTTTCGTTAAAAAATGCAAAGGAACATGCTATCATCTTAAAAAGATTCCAGTGAGGCAAAGGACAAAGATTTAAGTTTTGGAGCCCATTGCAGTAAAATCTTTCTCAGCAGTGTGTAGTTGGAAAAAAAAAGCTCAATAAATATTTTTTAAATTACAAAAGGATTCCACCATAAAGGGCTGAAGTCTAGTCACTGAAACCTAGTGCCTGTTGGTATCATGTCCTGTGAAGTGGGCAGTGACACAACTGCACAGCTGCCCTTTGTCACCACAGTTTTTGCTACAGTGTCTCCTCTGCAGTTGATGTAATCACAYATGTGACTATTAAAAAAATAATTAAGCTTCCATGCACAAAACATATTCACTGCAAAGACAAAATATACTTTGGATCCCACTTCATATTTTGCTTAAAAGTTCTTTCAACTTCCTGGCACAATGAACCTCTCTAAATCTCAATGCAATATTCGTCGTTATAAGAATTTSCTTACTTTTACTGTAATACAGCTCAGTTTGCTACGAGATGAATACATTTCAATTTTTCTAATGCAAAACTTTAATTTCCATAATTTATAAGACACAACTGCCACAGAACTCAAAACTTGCTTTGTCTTTAATTTTTTTCCCATAAAAACAATTGAGGGAGAGAGCAAAGAAGCATTGAGCTATATTTATGCCACATAAGACTGCAGAAGGAAATATGTAATGCAAAGCCAATCCATTGAGAGATTTATCAGAAAGCACATGCCATACTGTCCTTGTTTCTGACTCAGAAACAATAAGGATAGCTGGGTATTAAGAAGCCTGACAGTTTAGTAAAATATACACTATTAGAACATACACAACATATGCTGACACACTGTTGTGCCAGGGCTCAGCTCAGCATGAAGAGAGCAAGTTCATATCTAAGGTACTTCACAATGGCAGTTCTCTGAGACTCAGAAATTGTTTTGTTTTTGTCTCATAACCACAGCAACACTAAACAGCTGGAATATCTGCTCACCTCTCAATTGGCTGTTTTCTTGAGTCACCAGTGTATATTTGAGCCAGAGGAATGATTTCTAGTACAGGATTAAGATGGGAACATCTATTATTGGACCACTGAGTTACCCGTTCTCCATCAAAARCCCATTAATGAAGTCAAATCTTAAGGAAAGAAGGGCAGCTCCTCATTATAGGAAACGAGGAACCTGAAAGAAAGAATGTTGCCCTACTAAAATGACATATGTGGTATTGCAAATAAAATGCTCAAGYTGGCACAAAAAAAATTGAGTGGTGTTTCTTACCCTATGTCATGGCTCCACACACTCCCTCCCTCCCCCAGCAGCAGGATCGGGGAGAGAATTAGAAGGGGAAAAGGCAAAAAAACTGTGGGTTGAAATACATAATTTAATAGGGAAAGCAAAAGCCATGCACAAAAGCAAAGCAAAACAAGGAATTAATTCACAGCCCACACCAACCACTATRAAGAAAATTAACTTACTCAAGCAGAAACCAGCACCCTCATACATCYCTGTGCTCAAAGACAGCTGTGTGCACACCAAGCATTTACAAACACAACAGTAACCTAGATAGACATTGGTTTTGAATACTACAAACCTAATATTGCAAGGAAGTGATGTCAGTTATTCACAAAGTATCTCATATCCCCAAACAGGTAATGTACACAACATCATCCAAAAAGACACAAGAACACGGTTTAAAGAAGAAAAAAACTCCTCCAAGTTAAAAAGCTTGCACATAGTTTGTTCTAATATATCAGTTGTGAAGACATGCAAAAAAAAAAAAAAAAAAAGAAACATATAACTCTAACACCTGAATGCAAAACTGTGAAAAAACGAAACACAGCATATATTCTGTTCCTAAGTGTTAGAAGGCGTCATCATTATTCTACCATACCAAAGAAAAAGAGGCTATTAAATGTAATGCATAAAATAACATTTAGCAAGAAAATCAGGAAAATTACTTCACAAAAAGGACATTCAGTCAAGTTCTAAACCATTGCTCTGAATTGAGAATTACTTATGTCGAAGTTAAATCAAGTAAAACATCCTAAGCAGTCCCTTAAAGGATATTTGAAAATAACAGGAGGAACTACCAAATTCATCATGCTTTTTTTTTTTTTTTTTTTTTTTTTTTNTTTTTTTTTTTTTTTTTTTTTAGTTCCTGTTAAAAACAGTGAATTGCAGGAGGTTTTGACATTACCCTTCTTGTTTGCAAATTCAGTCTGTTTATTACAGAAATATGGATAAAGTTAGCTTGGTTCCACAGAAGCTGAAATGAGCATTCAGGTTAGTTTGTGTAAATCACATTAGAAACCAGTACAACTACGGGTCAGGAACACACTCTGCTGGGAACTKTGTAACCACCACAACACAAAAACAAGGGCCATTAAAAAACTGAGTCCAAAAGGTTACAGTAAGGAAAACCTACCAGTGAGAAGTGTCCAACTATCCAATTTAGAGGAAGCAATAACTGTCTCTTGACATACAAAATAAATGCTACAACGAAAGAAATCAAGTAAAATTTACAAAAGGATAGTAAGGCACTGTGAAGAACAAATATAGACATATGCTGTCCTGTTTCTTTGCTACATTATAAAGCTGAAGAGCACATCTTTAAATGCTGCTTATTCAAAAGCATGCTGAATCATTCTCCCATCACCTCACAGATCCAACACTGATAATGTATTTCTTCATCATGAGTGGCATGAATYATTTTGGAAAGTAAGAAGTAAGTCTGACAGCTGTTCCTCACACAATCCTTTGAGTAGAACCAYAACATAACATGAAGACTCTAGATGGGTACTGTTCCCTACCTGATACAATTCTAATTGTCCCATTCACACAAGATGACAGTATCCACATAGGCCAGGTGGCAAAGCGAAATAAAAGTAAATTGTAATAAAAGATTGTCACAGGATCAATGCCTCATACTTTAAAACTGAGCATTTTGGCTCTGCTTCAGCATTCATCAGCCAAAACCTATTATCCTATGACAATATTCCATTTCGCTGATCTCTATTCATTATAAAATATATATATTTACWGTATTTGGAAGGTGATTTTTAATGCTGTGAATGCCCTTTAAAAGGAGACTATTTTAACATTATAGATTCCAAATGACTAGTCAAGATATTCAATTCCCTGTTTAAATCTTTAAATATACTTAGGAATTCCTTATTTCAATGGGCTTTCTAATGCCTGTTCCTTTACTGTTTAAATATATATTACAACGTAAAAAGAGAAAGGTCTTCATTAACTCCTTGCACTAGGGGAACTCACCTTTTTATGATATTAGTTTCAGTCATTAATCACAATGCTTTACCAGTAACCAAGAAAAGTGACAATAATATTTATGTAGATCACTGTACCTGAACTTTTCAGGTTTCGAAGAAGTCTGAGAGAGTTGGGTATCCCAACATACTAAATCTGAAAATCATAACTCTGACTGACATAACAAACACATCGCATTGTACCCACAACCATAATATGCTCTGAGCCTCAGCCTCAGTTGGTTATCTTATAAAAGGGCTTTTTTCAAAGAAATTATCATCAACAGAAATCTTACGGTGTTATTTTTTTTTTTTATCCTTAAGAACTCAATAGGAAAAATACAGATTTTTTGTTTGTTTTTAGGGGGGAAAATATCTTTACTTAGGCAGTATATTTAAGAAGAATTTTAAGAAGTGATAAAAGCAGGGAAGTCTATAAATGGTACAGAGAAAATATCTCATAGGATCTGAGACTGAGCACGATATTATCAGTGTCAGCATACTGATGACCCAGATGGTATTTGTATGTTTGAAGTATGACATCTATACTCCTCTGTCATCCAACACAAGTAATTAACAATAATCAAGTGGGTGTTAATTGGATATAATGGAACAATCTCCAGTCAGCCTGAGCCTACTATTTGCCTCTTACTAGTAATTATGAACACTAAGTACTCACGCTAATCTCCTTCTTCTCACTGAAGCCAAACAGAGGTGCAGTATTTACTCAGCTGATAGCTTGTTTTGTCTGCAATTTAATCTGTTTTAAGCCAAGAAACTCATAATTTGCAGAGCCGTCACCAGCTGCCAGGATCACACAAAAGAATTCAAGGCCCTAGATGACAGCAATTCAGTATAYATAATCCAGGAGGAAAAAAGAACAATTATTAATTAAACTGACCTGCTACAACCACAGTAGCCACAACACCTGGACATATAAACACTGAAAATTACCCATTTGTATAAMATCTGATAAGCTCACAACTCTGACCTACATTTGTCATCCCAAAAATATGCCGCTAAAACACAAAACTTTCAAAGCTGCTTTCTTCTACTGTGCAAGACTGTAACAACCCTTTCTCTGATAGGAAAGTGGAGAACAATCTCATCCACATCACTGTAGAATGTGTTTGGCTCTTTGATTACTACTACTGTAGGAAATTGAAAATATCTTATCGAGAGTGACCATTAGAAACATATAACCAGCCATTAAGCAGATGGTTAGATGTTTTAAAATAGCTTTTAAAAAGCGGTGGAGTCCAGACTAGTCAATCTTATTTATGGCTCTGTTAAAGGCAAAGAGGAAGAAAAATAATAAAAACAATGCTTTTTTTTTTTTTTTTGGTGGTGAAAGTGGGAATTTTTCACTGGTTTTCAAGACCATTACATAACCAACATATGAGTCAGAGAATTCAGCACAACACTTAAATGCTATGAAATTTACCTCCCTTGTAAAAAACAGGTCTTCCATCATTGTAAGAATTTGATTGATTGAACACATCAAAGCATGTAAAAAGGTAGCAAACCAAATTAAGAAARTCAATATTGAGGACAACTTTTAGGAATTATTCCCAGGAAATTGTTTGCATTATTTAATCCCTCCCAAACTTTGTTTGATATAGAATGGATTAAATTGGTTTGTGCTGAGACAGATTTGTATTTCTTAATGTTACATGTAGATGTCATCATTATGTCAATAATTTAGACATGCATTGATTTACAGAAATGATACMGTATTTGGAATACAATTACTGATTGATGCAGAAGGCCAGAAACACARGCCATTATGTACCATTATATTATTGATTCCATGTTTAAATTTGGGAAAATCACTCTAGAGATGATGAGAATCTTGCAATTTTCCCATGTCAATTCACATCTGAGGTCGGAACTTCAACTTACATAGTTTAGATAGGAAATAGAATCATATGGAGCTTTTAAATCAAATACCACACAGCAAAAAGCAGAGGAAATCTCAGGATATATACTGCACCTTAATACAAATAATAATATTCAAACATTGTAGTAGCCCCTCCTAATCCTTTACTGAAAAGAAAAAAGTATTCTACACAAGAAATARAGGCAAATTTAGGTATATAAACTAAGATTTTCAGAAATAAAATCAGACTTTGCAGCCATCATATCTGCCCTTCCCCCATTATGGAGTTAGAGTSTTACAGAATCAYAGAATGGGTCAGGTTGGAAGGGACCACAGGGGATCACCTGATTTAACCTCTATACCTAAGTAGGGTCATTCTAGAGAAGAATTTCCCTGCTGTTTTATTTTAAAGTAATTTCTCTCAGAACTTTCCCCCAAAACAACTTCATTCAATTCTTTTCATGCTTTTCTCAAACACTATGTCYCTTGAGCCCAAAATTTTCTTAAGCTCTCTGCAAATTTATTTTGGGATTTTACCTCCCATGGATCTCTCATCCACCTTCTGTCATGACGTGCAGAGAATGACCAATTAAGAGTCCATTTAATTGGAGAATTCCTACCGCTCAAAGAGACGTGAGAGTTCTGCAGACTGGACATCCTACTCAGAGAAACAGCATTTGCACYCCTGGTCAGAAGGTGCCAAAAGTGCCTCCAGGACAAAGGACTCATCCCCAAGGACCAGATAAATATTGCAGCTACTCTTTATCACACAGTCGTTAGAAAAAAGAATTGAGGAAAGCGGTCAGGACTCTCCTGTTCTAATACTGCCCCTGTCCTGAGGAGGAAGAGAGGCTGTGGGGACTAAATACCCAACTTGCTGTGACACAGTGAAAGAAAGGGAGTGGGAAAAAGCAAAAAGCATTCACCTGAAGGGATGGGAAGGGCAAAAACCTGTAGCATTCTACGATTTGTTACAGTCTTTTTTATGTTGAGCATTTTTTGATTGTTGGGTTGGTTGCTAAAGGAGGAGCACAGGTGGAGAAACTTCAATTAAATGACAGTTTCATTTAGGATATACCCATCTGCAGCACCTTATTTTGATTAGTTCTAATGTGAACTAATGTGTTCATGCACTTTTCAGTTTGCATGTGTCATGCTTTACAATCATGCACTTTTCAGTTTGCCAGATGTTTTGGATCCCACTCTGAAGTGCCTCATTCATCTTATACATGGTAGAGGGTATTCCCATTTGGCACCTGCATTAGCATTTGGTGCTGCACAACAGGCACTTAAAAAACAGATACTTCAATCACAGTACTGTATCCATTACTGAATGGCTACTCCAACAGCCTACCTTTTTTTTTCCTTCTTCTTTTTTTTTTTTTTTNTGTTTATTCAATACATTTGCAAGCTGCAGCAATGAAGTATCTAAAGTAAACTCTGCTTTAGTTTCTTCTCTCTCTCAAAAAATATGTCCCCTGGGCAGATCACACACACACACACACACAGAAATTATAAAAAAAAACCCCACCAATAAAGATTAGATGCCTTTCTAAACAGCATTTTGAATTAAGTCAAARAGGACAGAAAATATTGCCCAACTGAAAAGCCAATCAGAGTTTAGAATTTAAGGCAGAACTCTCCATCAAGTGCATCGTCAGCAGCAAACAATTCTTAGCTCATCAATCCACTGAACCAAAATGCTTGTTAAAGTCTCAAAGCATCAATATCCATCAGAATACATCTATTAAATATCTTGATGCCATCTATGTCATCCATGATTTAACTTCTGAWATAACTGCTTTAAACAATTCAATACTTTGCAATAACTTCAGGGCAAAAATGAAATAGGGAGTAACTGAAAATATTGTTTGAAAATACAAGGAAAAGAATGCTAAGTAATATKTGTTAAAAAACAAAAACCCTCACTCCCCCCAAAAAACCCCACAAAGGCTTTCCATGTGACATGTTTTAGTCACATACAAAAACTGGTCCTACAATCTTAAAACAAATCACCTTTTGGTTGAGAATATAAAACTCTTGGGTTATTTAGAACAGCTGGGTATCTCAATGTACACTATCACGCCATTTCAGTACGAACTTAAACGAACACAGCTGAAATATGGAAATTATCCATATGGATGAATGACTATCCCTCCACCTCGTGAAAACCAAAATCCCAATGTTATTGCTATCCCACTTTAAAGAAACCTGTCAGGACTCTCTCTGGCGCTGTGAAAAGCAACATGAATGGCAGAAATTTTGATTGATGTCACTGCCTGCCTGTCAAGTGAAACAAGCAGGGCCAACCTAATCATGTTAGATTAGGGGATACAGAGATGATATAATATTTTTGTGCTATAGATATGCATGTGGAGTGTGCATGCAAAGAATCYCAGAAATATAAACAGATCTTTCAAATAATACTACATATCAGAGAAAGTRTATTATTATCAAACTCTTAAACAAAGCTGGGCGACTGGATTGGGCTTTTTTTTCCCTTTTTCATCTGTAATTACATGCAAGTGGTGTTCATGGATTTTCAAGACTTTGCAGTAGACCTTCTACATATTTTCTGGAGTCCTAATTCATGAGAGATTTTTTTGCATTATTTTACTGAACTAAATAATTACTTTTATGAATCTAGAGAGAAATTGATTCAGCTACCTTTTCTAGAAAACTAACTAATGTGTGGATTTAAATATCCACTCAGGTAATCTTCTGATACCCAGCTCAATAAGTTCTAAAAAGTGAGAATATCTTTAGGCAACAGACCTTCTGTAAGAAGGTCACAGAAAAARAGTGTTTTTATCGGGCAAAGTGTGCAAACCAAAAACACGTCTATTTCAGCCATGAGGGTGGAATATGACTGCTACTGTCAGATCATTTATCACTAAAATACTTGCTCATTTGATAACCTGTTGACTGATAAGCAGACTAACCAGTAAGAAGCACCTCCACACTATCAAAATGATCCAGATAGTCCAAGCCCTCAGATTAACTTAGAAAAAGGTATCCTAAGAATAGCTGACAACTAAGATACTTAAATATTACCTGTGAAAAGCTTAATAAGCAGAAAAAAAAAAAACCCAAACCACAGCATCTTGCAAAGACATGAACTAACTGAGCAGAAGAAAGAGCCCAAACTTGTCAGAAGCAGCCAGAACTACATTCCAGCTGAAAAGAGGTAAAGTCTCCAAGATCCCACACCTAAGGCTCTAGATGGCAGAACGTTTTTTTGTGTGTTTTAGACTGTTTAAAATCAAAAAATGCACTGCCCTTTGGTCACATGGCTGCAGAGTTCATAACAACARATGTGCACAAACAATTTTAACTGCATGAAAAACAAATATTTTATCCTATATACTTCAAGTAATAACCTATTCTTTTTAATCTGGGTCCTAATCAATACTAAATCTAAATGTCCATTTGGTATTTACTGCACAAAATGTGTTCCAACAGACTGAGAAAAAGATAATTTTTGGGATTTAGATAACATTAAATAAGATAAACTGCATCAAATACACTTCCTTTTCTTTGTCTCTCTACAGAAAACAGAAATATGCAGAAAATGCTRTGTTTTCTTAATTTTGAGCCTGGTGCTAAAAGGTACTCAGGTATTTTTCTCTTCCAATGAGGCAGTCAAAAGTACCAACATTTTTAACAGGATTGAGCCTCATTTTTTTTTGTGTTTTACCTAAATTTTATCAAACTTAGAACAAGGAACAAACAACACAATTTGGAAGAGAGGGTTTAGTTCCTTGACACTGATTGCATGCCCATCTCAACTAGCATTTCATCTTGAGCCTTGAAACCCCACCGAGACGGTATCAAAGCACATTCTGAATAAATTCCTACAATGTGTCTCATACAATGACTGCCCACTTGTAGGACAGTAAATTTAAAAACATTTGCTCTCACCTATAAGTGCAATTTAAACAACTATATCCACACACAATCCCTATCTAGCCATATAGATGTTTGCATATAATCCAGGTGAGCTTTGGAAAGGTCAGGAAGACATCACAGAAAGCATCTGTTGAAATTAATTTGCTCATATACACATAAGCAATACTCACATATGATACTGAAAAACACAGCCCAGACAACACAAACCTGGCCAAACCACTGCCCCTTTCAACATGATGCCCTCAAGGCCTTAACCTAAAGCAGTGAGTTTCCTATTTGCTCATTTAATGAAGAAACTCCAGGTTCCACATGACCCCTGTTTTTCCAGTCTCAGATGTGAATTTTGCTAGCTTTGGAAATGTTTTAGGGCTTACACAGAAATTTGTAAAATGTCAGCTTGAAAATTTTAATTGACTTATTAGCAATATCTCTTCTTTGAATGACCTTTTAGTCCTCCTTATAACATATCACCTACTTTTACTACCTTCTGGCTGACAGCTTTTAATATATTCCTTCCTAGTGGATGATATCATCTGTCCTTGGATGGAATTAACTAAAGCACTACACATTTAAAAGCTGACATTAATCCATATCCACAGATTTTTAACAGCTGCTGGGATAAATATTGTGTTTCCATGCATTAGGTTTTATATAACAATGACTAGTAGAAATAAATTGAGATTAAATATACACTGGCAACATCAAAGCCAAGGAGAAAAAAACACTCAGCTGATAAATGCAGTGTTTTAGTGGCTGCATATATCAATGACTAAAAATACTTACTATAATTAGCAATAATAATTCAGTTATAGTGCAAACATAAGGTATATTTTGTTACTATGGCATTGCTGTATCTCTCGATAATCACATTTTTAAAAAAACTCCAATGATGAGAGCACTGGTTCAAGACTCAGGGAATACTTTTTATCTGTTTCAAAAAATACAGCAACTATTATCTGTCACATTTCTTTTTCAAATTGTGTATTTAGGTTTGCACCCATAAAAGAGATGAGTAATCAAGGGCCTTAAACAGAGCAGGGATGAAYGCTCCAAGTGGCGCACGGGGAAGGAAGCACTACATCTTATAGCAGGAGGTACCTGAACAGAACTCCCTGGGAACCACCGTGAAATTCACCATTTGTCAAAGTGAAAAACACACAATCCAACAGACCTCCCTCCCCTTTCCTTTTGTCTATGGAAAGAAAATAGTCATCAGTAAATTAATGAGAAACATTTGCAATGAACTTGAACATGCCTGTAAGAGAACTCTTGAAAGTGAACAATTGCTTTCACCAGAACCTGTTTAGTAGACTCCAGAATTGTTAATTACTAGTCTAGAGTCAGCTATAAAAATAAGCAAGGGTATGTTAGCTCTGTGCAAATATTTCTGAAAATAACAATATTAATCTTCCTCAATACACGTCCAAAGCACTTTATAAAAGTTATTTGGTTTTCTTTTCCATTGTGTTGTTATTCCATGCATGCATGAGTTTCTTTGATACTCTTTAAGAAGTTGTGGGGTTTTGGTTTTTGCTTTTGTTTTTTAACTAAAGAGCAGTAAAACCTCAACCCTCCACTTTTAGCAAGAGCACCCCAATGCTCTTCATAGGACTTGCTTTCAGGCAAAATCTTCCACATGAATTATCAGAATTTCTCTACATTAAAATGTACCGAAAGAATATAATTYTTTTCAAACTTAACTCACAAAGGASTTTTCAGTAGAGATRCTAAAAAGTTCKTACTACAATTTTCATACATAATTGCTAACCACAACACCCTGAAGTAAAAAGCAATAATATAAAATTGAAAAAAATTGATACCCCAATTAATTTACAGCTCCTCATTTATAGTACCAGCTATCGTGGCTGAAGCAAGTTTTGTAGCAACTGAATGAACTTCTTTTGCTATGCTTAATATTTTGA